>NC_025697.1:20433710-20444637 GCF_000633955.1 Camelina sativa | reverse complement strand
TCAAAAAACATTTTGAATAAAAATATATTACATAATATATTAATCAATGAAGTATCATCACAATAATATATGACCACCATAGAGAAAACCTCGGTTCCGCCCTCATCCCTTATGGAGAGAACCTTGTGTCCAACCTCCTCTACCATGGAGAGAACATTGGTTCCGCCTTCCTCCCTTGTGGAGATAACCTTGCCTCCAACCTCCTTCACCTCTCTTGGGGAGACAAACTTCTGTCCAACCTTCTCCACCATAGAGAGAAGCTCGGCTCTGCCTTCTTCTTGTGTGGAGAGAACATGTTTCACGTCTTTTTCCTATCTCAAAATGGCCTTCTCCGAAAACCAATGAAAGTAAAAACATTTTTCTAACGTTACAAAATCTTTTAATAGTAACTATGCAGAAGTGAAAATAAAATAGTTGGCTTAATGTGTTTATATATTACATAATATACTAATCAATGATGTATTATCAAAATAATTTATGACCACCATGGAGAAAACCTCGGCTCCGCCCTCATCCCTTATGGAGAGAACCTTGTGTCCAACTCCCTCCACCATGGAGAAAACCTTGGCTCCGCCTTCCCTTCTTGGGGAGATAACCTTGCATCCAACCTCCTCCACCTTCCTCCCTTGGGGAGATAACCTTGTGTCCAACCTTCCCCACCATAGAGAGAACCTCGGCTCTGCCCTCCTCCTGTATGGACAGAAAATGTTCACGTCTTTTGTTATATCAAAATAGCTTGCTCCAACAACCAGTGAAACTAAAAACCTTTTTCTAACGTCACAATATCATTTGATAATAACTAATGTTAAATTTCCCAATGTAGTCATGGAAGTGTTTTTGACACACCATGATGTAGCATATGTCTCTGTAATGCCTCAACCGCCAACTTCGCCACCTAGCTTAGTGAGCTCATGTCCACTCTCAGTTCGTGGGTCCACCTTCCTAAATGGGCCCTACATCTATTCCTGGCCCGTGGACACACCCATATTCGATGGTCAGTTTGTTACGTTTGGGACACTTTAAAAACTTGTTTACCGACCCTACAAATCAACAGATGATCTTGTCATGTGTTTTGTCCTCACTCGCACAGTTCCGATAATCATTTACAGGAAGTTCACCCATCATGAAGTTCATTGAGGACCCTTGACCGAAAAAATAAGTGTATTTTGATGACATATGTGGCCAAATCAATTCTTTTAAACGTTTTCGTAAACCAGGGTGTCATGGTCTTTAAGCTCCTATGGATCTATCAGCAATGATTTTTGTTTTTCCAATCTATCTAACTATTTTTGTTGTAAGCTTGTGTTTAAGTAGCCTATTTTATCCATCTATTAGGTTAATGAGCTTCTACTCGTTATCTCCCTTAGGGATTGAATGAATAATGGTAATAATTATGTTTGCAAAAAAAACAGAAGGGTTTATGACCAACCAATCAAGATTGAGAAATTAGAAGAAAATTAATTGGTATAATTAAAGAAATAATAGAAAATTATAAGAACGGTAATATATGAATCTCAAATAATGCAAAGACAAAAATATAAATTAAATAAAACAATCTACAAATACTATAATAAATTTTAAAATACAGTATTAGGAAAAGCAAACACATATATTAATTTTTCCCCAATAGAAAAAGGAGAAAGTATGAGAAAAGTTTGGTTTAAAAAAAATAAGAAAAATTTATCTTCCCGTTAATTTTTTTTCCAATTAAACAAAGTTGAAAACAGTGTTTTTGAATAAATTATTTAAATATGAGACGATGTTTAGGTTCGATTCATAGAGAATGCAGCTATTTTGCAATATATTTATTACATACATTGCAAGTGAGTATATATATCTAGTTTTTGCAATTCATCAACTTTTTGAAGTTCCCTCAGCCAAATTTGAAGAATAGTGGTACTATGACCTCTGTTCCAAGAAGTAGTGGTTACTTCAACCTCTTCAAGCAACTGTCTCCCAACTTCAGAACCGCAACCACCTTTGTGGTGATCGGTTTTCAGAGCATTCTCAAGCTTGCTCGATCATCTGGCAAAGTTCTACTTAGAGTAGTCATCTGGGAAATAACACTGGCTATTATAGAGTAGTCAAAAACATATTACAATATCACATAACCATTATATGAGTCACTATAACAACAACATTACTAAAGTAACAAACAACCAAAGAAAAAAATCAGCATCTGTCAGAAAACTAAAAATTACTAGTGGATGCTATTATGTACGCATTGTAATATGAAGCAAGCTCAATGCCAACACAGACACACACCTACCTCATTCTAAAAATCAAAACACCGACAAAACAAACAACATCAGCTATACAATTTCATATACCAACAACCACATTTCAGAAATATAACCAACTTTTATATTACCTTCCATGGATAATTTTACCGATTTTAAACACGCAGCTATCCTATCATTTGGACCAGCAAATCTGCAATCATTTAATGTATTCTTTGAATCGAATACCACAATCCAAATGCAGCAAGAACACTTGATTTGAAAACCGTAATATAAAACCTAGAAATAACACAAATGCAAGCCACCTAAGATGAAGAAGGATAATGTCCATTTTTTTTTTGGACAAACAGATGGTTCTCATTCATTCAAACAGAAAAGATACATATAAAGGGAATTAAAATCCCAATGTTCAAAAGTTTTAAAAGGTTACATATGTAGACTTTCCCCAAAGTCATAAACAAAAAGATTAAACACATAAAACAATACTCAATGAGAGTTGTGAAGCAGTCGCTAAGAAGCAACTTGAGACATTTGAGGTCATGGTTGCAAGACTGATCATCATCGAAGAATCTGATAGATGAGAAAGTGGTCACAGTCATATGACCTTGTGACGTTGATAGGTGAATCAGGGCCAAATAACTCACTGACCCAAGGAGCAGAAACAGAAGCATTGCCTTGGCAGGGATTCGATGGGCTGCAGCTCGGATGATGGTGATGGTGCTGAAAGTGTTTTGCTCAAAAACATCGGATGAACACAATGGAGTCCAGGGCAATAGACCAAAGGGAAGCAAAACTGCACAATCAGCACACATAAGGGAATCAAAGACTAAAGAAAGCCAATGAGGTAAGTCAAACCATAACAATAAGAAATCCACACAAAGTATGCACTCGGTTTGATATTGTCAGAAGTGAAGCAGGTTTGATCTTTCGGTTTGTCTATAACACAAGCAAGTTGTGGTTGATAGGGTTTGGTTGAGAACTGGATTCGCTAGATAGAGTAGAGCTAAGTATAACTTGATTCTTCCAGTTTTGAAACCCAACAGACAATGTCACACTTTGAACAATAATCAGGGATCTACCAAACATTTTGTTACTATAGAACATTCTAGGTAAGTGAATTCTCAGATGCTGTCTTTGGAAACCGATTTCAACCAAGCAGCCTAGATAATTTCTACCAGAGAACAGAGGAATAGATAGAGTAGACCTGGAATTTTGAAAGTTGGGAAGGACCATTTGGAATGCTAGCATGCCGAAATTAGGTACAGAGCTCATTTGCAAGGATCCTACAGATATTGTGGATGGCCAAAGGAGATGGTTTGCGTGGCAGCTAAACGGAGAAGGTAAAGGATTTCGCATCTTCGATGGTAGTAAAACTGGAACTGCCAAGTTCAGAAGGTGACTTGTACTTGAAACGGGAGTCCCGTAACGGAGAATAACCGCAACTCTGGAAGATTTCTCGCACTCCATCTTTGCCTGACTAAGCTCATGTGACAGTGAAGAAGAGGGTTCTATAGAGGCGAAACATGATCCAGATTGCGAAACTGAAAAGCATAAGGAATTTTGTCCCGTCGACGGTGAGGTTGAGCGAAAATAATCGAGGATGGGGTTCGTCGGACTCCACATCCTTCTATAGACCATAAAGAGCATGTCTTTGTCTAGATCTGGGCTGGTAGTCTGGGATTGGAGATGATTCAAAAGAGGGAAGCAAAGGGGGGAAAAACCTTGAACAATAAGATAAGATAAACAAAGAAAGCAACAAAATAACGAAGAGGTTGAGATTTTCCGACACCGCCAAGCTAGAGCTTTACCGGCGTCGGAGAAAAATGGAGATATCGGTGCCTCGATAGTAGTGCATGTGAGAGAAGGGTTATTAGGGCGAACAACAGAAATCTTTAGAACGGATAATGTTCAATTTGTCTTCAAGATCTAATAGTTAATGAATAGAAATAAAACAACTTCAAAGCTCTAATGACTTTTAACGAAAAAAACAAAGTCTTCCATACAAATAAATTTTGTTGGTATGCAGTTCACAATGTAAAACTTCTCGAAAAAAATTGTTAACTAAATCCTAATATTGACTTGTAATAAAAAACAAACAAACTAATATAACAATCGTGTTGCATGAGACTCAGCCTAATTTGTTAGAGTTATAAGTTTATAACGACAAAATCATCGTTGTAGATATCTCTTTCGAATCATATGTTTCTATAGTGAATGAGATGTACCTGCGAGGTCATACTACCTGTATCCTTTTGCTAGATTCGTGTATAAGTTTTATCTATTTTATCATCTTCGATTATTAAACATGGTCGAACATGCCAAAATGTGGTTCACGGGTAGTAGCTATTGGAGAGATCAAGAATTCAGTTATTCCCTTCGACAGGCTAGTAACAATATGATAATCATCATGCCATTTAATTCTTTACTATAAAATTGATTGGTCGATTATATTCTTATTATCTAATTTTTTTAATAATGAATTAAGACGTGGAAAAATGAAAGAAGTTGATATGCTAGTAATGATATTTTGGTGATCATCTTCTTGATGATTAAGGCAAAGTTAAATTTTACTGAACTAAATGTGTAAGATTTTCTTACAAAAAGGAATAAAAGAACATAGTTCTGTAAGACTACATACAGATCTAATAATGGAATAAAATCAATGATCAAAAAGACAAAAAGAATAATCAAGTGAAAACGAAGTCAAACTTTGCTGTATATTTTGGTTTCTTTTTGAAAGTTGACCCGATATTAATGGGATGTGCAATGATTTGAGTCACATAAACGATAGTACAAAATTTAATTTTGATGCTTAGGTTTTTATTATATATTATTTGTTACCAAAAATACATATTTCGCACTTCATAATATTCTTTCAGAAATTATAATCCAAACTCGCCAAACCTTAAGTTCACAAGTACAATATAATGAAAGAAAATGATTTTTGAGTTTTCATTCAGGCCAGAATTTAAAAATATAAGAAAATAAAATAATTTAAAAAGTAAGAAAATAATTTTAAAATGAAGATGTGATTTGCATAACTAATTACATTCTCATGCTTAGGTTTTCATCGGATATTTTTTGTTATATAAAAAAAAACATGGTTCATACTTCATAATATTCGCTAAGAAATCATAAAC
This sequence comes from Camelina sativa, assembly GCF_000633955.1. Classification (NCBI taxonomy): domain Eukaryota; kingdom Viridiplantae; phylum Streptophyta; class Magnoliopsida; order Brassicales; family Brassicaceae; genus Camelina; species Camelina sativa. The sequence continues at coordinate 20,439,257 of NC_025697.1, read as the reverse complement.
CAAACTCGTTGTATTTTTCTTAAATTTCTCGTATATGTGTTGAAGTGGTGAACAAATATATATATCGTCTTTAGGGCTCTTAGTCCCTAAAATTGAATAAAGAATATCTAGAATATAATTAAAAAAACTCTTTCAGGCACTATTATCGAGGCTTCCAGTTCGCATCCCTTCTCCGACGCTGGTGTAGCTTTTGCTCGCCGGCGTCGGGATCTCTTTCGTCCCGCTCTCTCTCCTGCTTGCATTTCCATTGTTTGTTTAGTTTTGTCCCCGTCTCTTTTTCTCTTTTGGTTACAATCCTCCCCGATCAGCTCAGATCCCGGCGTGTTATCACTAGACAGGGAGAGAGAGCGCAGATGGTTTCCGGTGAACCTCCTTCTCTTCTCCCTGAATGCTTCAGCCGGTATAAAGGACCCACAAACAGGCGACGTGCATACCTCAAGATCTGACTGTCTGTTCACCCGTGAGAAATCTTATTTTGAGGCACCAAGTTTAGCAGCTGATCTCCGTTTTGGACCATCCGCTACATCTCACCCGATGGAGATGTCGATGGCACACAGCAGCTCCTTTTCCAGGCAAAGCTTGCATCCTTCCATTCTCGGACTGTCCTTGTGGTTTCCCATCCCAACCTCCGACCTTACCTCTGGCTTGATGTTGCTGAAGCCTTGCTCACCGGAGATGCTCTTTGTCTTGAAAATCTATCCACCGTCTCCGAAAAGCCGTACGTTCACTCCAATTAGGTCAACCAACAAGGATCGAGGCTTTCTTCTGGTGGGCCTTATCTATATCTTGTGTTGATGCCAATATTTAGCCAATGGTGTGGTCAAGATCACGAACTCTATGGTTTCCATCTGAAAAGTAATTCATCATTGTTGCTTTGGCGCCACTTGCTTTCCTTGAGAACTCTAATTTTAGTAACCCTTATAATCCTGACATATGAACCTTTCTGCTTGAGTTTCTATGCTTATTGGATCCCACTTCCAAGCGGCACTAGCTATGTATACGATTTTGGTGTGGCCATGGCCACTTTACACCCTAAAGAAACTCTACCAAACACTCTCAATCTTCAGAGCATCCCAAACATTGCTCGAAATCTTGTCAAGATCTTACTTCGTGTAGACCTTCTTAAACCAGTGAGAAGCTCAATCTTGACCCATTCACTAACGCCAACAAGTCTAATGACAGTGGCTATCTCTCATCCTTTGACTTGTTCATGGAAGAGTTTATCGACAATCTTGATCTCACATGTACCAAATCTCTTCCAAGAGTTTGACTCACAGCTCTCAGAAACCCATTGTCGATTAATGTTATCTTTGCTTTATTTCTATGTTGTTGTGGCATTGAGGACTGCCCTTATATCTTGTTTTCTAAGTTACGTTTGTAAAAATCTTACGTTCTTTTGAATATTGAGTATAGGTGGTTTGACAAAAAAAAAAAAAAAAAAAAAAATCCCTAAAATTGAATCTTAAATTTTTTCACTACCATCAACTTGACACCTTTAAAACGGATAATTTATCTTCAGATAGAAAGTAAATTTTTGTACATTTTTTTTATTCCTATTTTTTTATATGGGAACTGTTACTTCTGTATCCTTTCTCCTTGCCTAGCCGATATAAGATTATCCCAAGGAAAAAGTCCTTGGGACTACCAGGAAGCAATAATGGAATCAAAAACAAAATGCTATTTCCTCTTATATATAACTTGGTCACTGTCCCGCATCTTATCTTAAATATGTACTATTGCATTTTTTTCTCACGTTGATTTAAACTTGAAGTTAGTGGCTACGAACATCCATACAGCTGGCTAAGAACTTCCAATTTGGAATCTTGAAGAAGTAATCGAGTACGCAGATTATTCGAGTTTTGTATATAACTATTTTATATTTGTTATAGGAACTATTTTGAGGTCATCTGATGAATTATGGATGTTTTAGTTTTGTTATAGTTCAAAATTTTCTTAAAATATTGCGTAAAAGGTAGGGCCCATATAATTCTGAAAGCCAGACTTATGTTGTCATAAAAATCCAAATTACTAATAACATAATCGCCAACCAAAGCTTATAAATCACATACGGGGCTACACATGGAAATTATTGAACACATGTGCATCGATTCTGATTTAAATATATTTTTTGAGTCTAATTGTGATTAAAAATTCTACTGTATACTTAAATATTTTTACAGCAGTTCATCTGATGAAACACACACACTTAATTGAGTATACTTAAAACTAATTTTTTTTGTTTTTTTTGAGCAAACACTTAAAACTAAATAGAGTTTGAAACTACAGTAAATTTTTTAAAGATAGCTTATTTTAAAAAAAAATCCCATAAAAGACCTCCAAACTATAGACTTGAAAGAGGATTGTCTCGTCTGGTCGTCTAGATCGTTAATTTCTGAAGTTACTATTGTAAACTCTATCCCTCCATGTTGGGCCTCCAATCACATAGTTCTTTATTAATTAATGTTTGGTTGACAAAAAAACCCTTCAAACTATTATACTTCCAACTAAAACAATCAAAATGTCAAATTATTAAATCAAACCTTCAATGTGTCATTCATGTTTATGGCCCCACATTTATCACCGGAACAGTTAACTTCATTAACGGAATAGTTCACCCTATCAACTGAACAATAACTTCGTTCGTTCTATTAACTAACATTCTTTTTCATAATTTAGGATTTTAAATGCCATAAATACTTGTAAAAAGATAAAAACATTACAAAGTGATGTGAGCCAAAATAGGGGTGAGTCGATAGCTGGTCTAAAGGACCTCTCTAACTAACTCGGATAGGATGAAGATGAATGATGGATCGAAGTTCGCCACACAAAGTTGCGGAATGACTTTGTGATAAGAACACAAATCAATATCTAAGTGAATCACACACAAAGATAAAGAGTCAACTTGTTTTCTAAAGGAATCACACACAATAGAAAAGACAAGTAAAACAAAAGCCTAAGTTTCAAAGTGAGAAAACTCTCTCTTTTATTTTTCCAAAAATATTCTATATTTACAATGAAGGGAAACATAAATCAATAACATAAATACAAAATAAATCAAATTAATTACATAAATAAATCAAGAATAAATTTGAGAGATTTTATCAATCATCATTGATGGAGATTAATTTTTTGTATCTAGACACTTTCTTGATGTAGCCATGAATTGATTGTCTTCTAGAAACTTCTTTATAATTTGATCTTGATTTTCCTTGAACAAATTCTTGATGAGTTGATATTTCTAGGATTGCATCACAAAAGAACAAAAAAAAAAAAAAATCAAAGGAAAACAATAAGGTTTTAAAAAATCATTCCATAAAACATAAACAAAGTTCATATGAAATACTTCTGAGTCATCGAATCTCATAAAGTTTCCAGGAAATGCTCTTACAACCCAATTCACAAATATAATTAAACCATCATCTTCTTTCTTCATCGTTCCATCATTGAGGATTGAGAGTTTTACTAGCTGGTCATCACTGTATTATAAAATAAAAATACTGAACTCGATCAAAACCCAACTGAGATGCTACAACTAAAAATCAACTTAGATGCTACACTTTGACGAAACTCAATTGTATAACCTGAAACTTAAATCAAAACTTTGAAGAACTCAAATTGCATAACCTTGAAGATATGATCACAAATATATATAAAAAATAAAGAACTCGATTTTTATTAATAAAAAATATATTAATAAATATCACATGTGAGTAATTAAACAAACGAAATTAGTGTTCAGTTGACGGAATGAACTATTCCGTTAATGCAGTTAACTGTTCCGGTGATAAATGTGGGTCTGCGAACACGAATGCCACATTGAATGTTTGATTTAATAATTTTGATATTTTGGTGATTTTAGTTGGGGTTATAATAGTTTGAAGGTTTAAACTGGAAGTTATTTTTTATGTGAAGAAACACTTATATCTTTGACACTAAACTACAAACCAAATTTGTCGTAGTAATTTTCTTCTTTTTTCTTAAATAAAAACATAACTAAACTGAAAATAATATTACGATTAGAAATGTTTGGGCATAACATCACCTTTGACTTAGAACTGTAAGGATGAGATAAAACTTTCATATTCGCTCAGGAAAATAAAAACTTTCACGTTTGCTCTAATATATATAGAAAATCCATTGTATTGAAGAATTTTGCATGGTCTATTTGTTATATTTTGTTATCATATTCGATTTGATTAAAGGAACATTTCAAGTCTTACTTATTTAACATTTCCTTTTTTAATGTTACACGGGGTAGGTAGGGCACAAATTTTAGTTTTTAATTCCTATGCAATTTGTAGATAACCGGATCCGTTAAAATTTCGCTTTGTTTTGATGCTTTTACTGATTATTATATCTGTTCAAATTTCGCTTCTGTTTTGATGTATTACCATATAATGACACCAATGATTAGAAACTAACCTCAGGGATCGCCTGAGTGATCACAAGATTTTGAATTTGCATATTTATTGGAGCTCATTTCTAATTTTTCTCGTTGCATCAAAAAATTTTGGTATTATTTTCTTAAATCGCATCTAAAAATTGTGGGGAGCCCTAAACGCGATAATTTTTTTTCTTACATGTAATTGGTTCTAAGGATACCACAATTTCTTCTTCGACTTTAACATCATTATGAAAAATAGTAGCAGCAATTTCTTATGAACTTCTGAACATATATCTTTTTTATATGTGTAATCTAGTAAACTAATGACATTTATCCTATTACAATAGCCAATAATATAAATTAATATATATATAAAAATGTGAACTAAAACAAAATTATCTTATTTTTTAAACTATAACACCATTAAAACCTCTATAAATTAATAAAAATTCATTACTCCGACATTATTAATTTATAGAGGTTTATTGTATATAATTTCTCACAAATAACACAAAAGTAATTTTTTATAGCATATAAATAAATCATGTTTCCAAATTTATCATATCATTTCACATGGGATTAAAATTTAAAGCCATTAATTATGTCACTTGTATAAACGGCTGTTACCTTTAGGTAGAAGTCTACTAATGACTATGCAAACGAATACTACTTTTTAGAACAAATTTAAACGTCCAAATAATAAAATAGACAGCAATTTTCAGTTTTATTTGTGAAATAGACAAAATAGACAGCGATTTTTTATTCCAATAAAAAGGGATATTTAACGTCCTAACAACAAAATAGACAGCCATTTTTTCAGTTTTTTCCCTCTATAACACACGCAAATTACCAGATATTAAACTATATCAAAATTTGGTAATAACACTAATACAAAATATTATACTCTGAAATCAACAAATATATGCTTATTTTATTATGAAGAAACAAAAAAAAAAATTGATTTTTATTTATAACATGCATTAAAACTATGGACGACAATTTAAATCAGGCAAGACAATGGCGAACTGTTGGTTCCTCGAAGACCGTTCTTCCAACCCGATTCCTGCCTCAACCTTGGTTGAGGGTAGATCCAACCGTCTTCCCTTTTCCTCTTGATCCTCCTGACCCTTCCCCCCTTCCCTCCCTTTCTGATTCCCCCCCCC
>NC_025697.1:20427057-20433331 GCF_000633955.1 Camelina sativa | reverse complement strand
CTCCCTTTCTGATTCCCCCCCCCCCTTTCTCCTATCTCCCCATCATTACTCAGTCTGATTATTTCGAGATGGAGAGAACTATTCTAGCCCTCCCTGCTCAGCATAAATCTACTCCTGTGATAGTGAATCCTCAGGCGCAAACTATTCTCAATTCTTATTATAAAAGTTTGGGTCAAAACCCTAGGTCTGCTCAAACTGGTACTGTAGCAGTAGGAAAAATTCCCGCCAAAGGTTGCCCGACGTTATATTTCCCACTCGCAATCTTCCAATAGCTAACTTACAGGAGGTATTTCATCACAAGTCAATGCTCTCTCATCAGTGGAGTCCCCCTCCTCCACAGCTCTGACTGTGGAAAACTATCCTCCTGCTGGACAAGAGGTAGTTATCAACTCTGGTTCTGGCCATGATGTTACTGAGCAAATCCCCATAGTGGAGATCCCCAACCCTCCATCACCTGACTCTGACGCTGGGAAACCACGAGTAAGTATCCCTGATTTTGTCTTTCAGGAGGGTGCTGATATCCACAAGGACTTCATAGTTGGTAGATTCAAAGGTCGGCTCCCAACCTATAAGCATATTCAGAACGTGCTTAGTCATATATGGGGACGTGGAAAACGTCTTGAGATTCATCTCAATCACTCTAGTAATTCCATGTTAGTGTGAGTTCCTAATGAGTACCTGAGGGCAAAAATCCTTGAGAAGAAGATGTGGTACATTGGTGAGTGTATGTTCATGGTAGCACAGTGGGACTCCTCTGTTGGTGCGAAGACTGACCTCGATGCTATTCCTATCTGGGCCTACCTAAAAGGAATGCCATTTGACCTGATGCATCACAAAGGTATCTGCTTAGTGGCAGGATTAGTGGGGGAGCCAAAAGAAATGGACGAATTTACAAAGAATCTAGTAAATTTGTCAGTTGCGCATGTTAAAGTTGAAAGAAATCTAAATGAGCCATTACCTTCTTCGGTTGAAGTAGTTAGGGAAAGTGGAGAAGTCATTACTATTGAGGTAGAGTATCCCTGGGTTCCTCCTAAGTGTCCTCACTGTCACGAAATAGGGCATGTCATCAAGTTTTGTCCCTCGGTGACCCCCTCCTGGACTAAAAAGAAGCAGGAAACAACAACTGAAGTAATGAAAGAAAATACAGCAATAAATAAAGGCAAAGGCAAGCTCACCACTGATTCAACCAAGTCAGATAAAGTTGTGTATGCCCCAAATGCTCCATCAACTCCCTCTGTGTTACAAGGTTCTCATCCTAGTCAGGAACCTAATCTTACCTCTGATATCTCTACCACCAAACCCAGACCACAAAAATTACCATGTCCACCTCCCCTGTCCACCCCTGACATACCCACTAAAAACTCATTTGAGGCTCTAGGCCAATCTTCCACCTCCTCAAAACCCAAAAGCCCCACTAAACCATCTCTAAAAGATTCAAACCACCCTAACCATTTAAACCCCCCTTCACAAACTCCTAATAGCCCTTCCTCTTCTGATATGGTGATAGACTCACCTGTTGCTAACCCTGTTGTTACTCAAACTGAGGCTAAGTCTCCTTCTCGAAGGGGGCTTCCTCTATCCCATTAACCTTTTTCCCTTTTCTATGTATATAAAACCTTTTTGTTGGAATATCTGAGGTCTAAATGACACGGATAAGCATCGGCCTTTAGCTAACTGGCTTGCATTTAATAAGCCTACTTTTGGTGCCCTTATAGAAACCCATATAAAAGAAACTAATCTGAACCATGTTATGAACCTAGCTTGTCCTGGTTGGAACTTTACCTCAAACCACAACTCTACTGATAATGGAAGGATAGTTGTCATTTGGAAAGCCCCTGCTTCAGTGTCTGTTCTTCACCAGTCAAAGCATCTGCTCACATGTGAAGTTACAATTCAAGGAGGTCATCGATTCTGTTTCACAGTTATCTATGCTCCAAACCTTAGTGATGAAAGAACTGACCTCTGGTGCGAGATTTTAAGCCTTCACCAATCTCTTTAGCTTGATGCAACTCCTTGGGTTTTATGTGGAGACTTTAATCAAATCATACACCCTGCAGAACATTCAAATCCAAATGTTAATCATCTTACCTCTCGTATGTTGGAGCTAAGGGATTGTCTCTTGCAGCTTGAGTTGTTCGACTTGCGGTTTCAAGGACCCCTCTTTACCTGGACAAACAAAAACTCTCTTAACCCAATAGCCAAAAAGCTTGACCGTGTTCTAGTAAATAATCAATGGTTGTCTCATTACCCGGATAGTGCTGTCTCATTCCTTGCGCCTGATATATCTGATCACTCGCCTAGCCTTTTAAACTTCTCTGCCCCTCTCCCCTCAGCTGGAACTAAGCCTTTCAAATTCTTCAACTTCCTAACCAAACACCCAAAATTCCTCCACACGGTTGAATCTACTTGGAATCTGGTTGGAAGCATATCTCCTCAGGCACCCTGTTTATCAGTGTTGAGTGCTAAACAAAAATCACTATAAAGAGTTTTAAAAACACTTTCGAGAGAAAAAATTTCTGATATCCAAAATCGAGTGTGAGAGACTAACCATTTGCTTCAATCTGTGCAGGTTCAAGCTTTGGCTAACCCTTCCCCAACTCTGTTCCTTCAAGAAAAACAAGTTCAAACTCAGTGGGAATTCCTAAGGCGACTAGAGGAGGCCTACTTTAGACAACGATCAAGAATCAACTGGCTGAAAGAAGGAGATTTAAACACCACTTACTTCCATCGGGTTATGCAGATGAGGAATGCGTTCAATGCTATCAGATCTTTCACTTCCCTCACAGGCTCCATCATTGATGACCCATAAAAGATGAGCTGGTTGGCGGTGAATCACTTTAAGTCTCTCCTTGCTCCAGCTATTCTTAGACCAGTCAATATGCCTCCTTCTTGGTTTGGTAGACTACTTTCCTATCGTTGCTCTCCTGAAGTAATTCAGGCAATGATAAGGATCCCAACTGAAGAAGAGATTAAGAGGGTAATGTTCAGATTAAATGCAAATAAATCACCTGGACCAGATGGCTTCACTTCAGGTTTTTACAAAGCTGCTTGGGGGATTCTGGGAAAGGATGTAAAATCCAGTATCCTCAACTTCTTCATAACGGGGTTCCTTCCTACAGCGGTCAATGCCACAATCCTTGCTTTCATCCCAAAGTCGCTAAGAGCTTCGTTAATATCCGACTATCGTCCCATTTCCTGCCTCAACACTCTGTATAAGGTTGTCTCTAAGTTGCTTGTTGCTAGATTGAAGCCCATCCTCCCTGATCTGGTGCAAAACAATCAAACTGCATTCATAAAAGGAAGGCTTTTAGTGGAAAATACACTGTTAGCGGCTGAAATAGTAAATGCTTATCAAAAACAAAATGGGCCTAAGAGAATAACTATCAAAGTGGACATCGCAAAGGCATTTGATACCGTAAGGTGGGAATTTATTTTTAGTTGTCTCAGAGGAATAGAGGTCCCAGAGATTTACCTTCGTTGGCTTAAAGCGTGTGTCTGTACACCATCATTTTCGGTGGGTTTTAATGGCTATGTTCATGGTTACCTCAAGGGAGCAAGGGGACTGCGCCAAGGGGATCCTCTTTCGCCCTACCTATTTGTTTTGGCTATGAACTGCCTCTCCGTTTGTCTAGATAAAGCTGCAGAACAAGGAAAAATATAGTATCATCATCGCTGTTCAGAAATAAAACTGACTCACTTATGTTTTGCAGATGACTTATGATTTTCATTGATGGCTCGGCCTCCTCATTACATAATGTCATCCAAGTACTCAAAGATTTTGAAGCAGTGTCAGGGTTAGCGATAAGCCTTCCTAAGACTACCTTTTTCAAATCAGGATTATCTCAACCTGAAATAGATCACATAGCAGCCACTACGGGAATTAGTCACAGCCAACTTCCAATAAGATATCTTGGATTTGCCTCTATGCACAAAAAAACTTACCATTCTTGATTGTGCTCCATTGCTTCAGAAAGTAAAAGGTCGCTTTACTGCTTGGTCAACGAAATCTCTCTCGTTTGCTGGAAGGCTCCAAATGTTAAACTCTGTTATTGCTGGCATATCTAACTTCTGGTGCCAAAAAAGGTTATTAAACAGTTAAACTCACTCTCAAGTGCTTTTTTATGGAAGGGAAAGATAGATGGTCATCACTCAGCTCGTGTCGCATGGGAAACAATCATTCGGGAAAAGAAGGAGGGAGGTTTAGGCTTAAGAGACTTACTTTTATGGAACAAAGCTTGCATGGTCAAGCTCATCTGGTTGCTCTTTATTAGGTCTGGCTCGGTTTGGGTAGCTTGGTTTCGGAAAGAGATTTTATCTAATGACATGAGTTCCTTATGGACTCGCAAGCCTAGCAACCGTTTCTCCTGGTTAACAAATAAATTGCTAAAGATTAGAGAATCTGCTTACCCGTGGATCAAAATCAAACTAGGCAATGGCAAATCATGTCAATTTTGGACAGACAATTGGAGTCGGTTAGGAAAGATGTGGACTTACATTGAAAGTGATGGGCTCTATCAAGTTGGTATTCGTCGGGGCCCTCTACTAGCTGACCTTTGGAGACGAGGAGCTTGGAAACTTCCCCCTGCAAGATCAGAAGCTCAAGTCAATATTCACACTGAACTCTCTATGATTTCTTTATCAGACGAAGAAGTTGACTCTTACCATTGGTGGATCGATGATCAACGTAAGGACCAGCACAACACTGGCAGTATATGTTCTGCCCTTAGAGAAGCATTCCCCAATGCTCCCTGGCATACCATCGTGTGGTTCTCAGGAGGAATCCCAAAGCACAAATTTCTAACTTGGCTTTTTGTGTTGGATCGTTGCCCAACAAGGGATCGTCTTTTGAACTGGGGTCTACAAGTAGATCCCTCTTGTATGCTCTGCACCTCCATGCCTGAGTCGCGTGATCACATCTTCTTTGAGTGTCCTTTTAGCTGGTCGATCTGGTCGGTTGTTGCTAGGCGATGCGCTTTCGTTCCCTCAGATTCATGGTCTCAGTCCATTGAATCCCTTACACGATATAGTGGTCCTCGGGTGGCTAAGAAACTTCTACTTATTGCTTGGCAGTCAGTACTTTACACGATCTGGACTGAGAGAAACCACCGATTGCACCGGAACTTTTTCAAATCGGCTGATCTCCTTCTTCGTCAAATCAATTCCACCATTCGAAACAGAGGTTTAAGCTTCCATGATAGTAACCCTGACCTCTCCTTGTCTCTACTACATCTCTGGTTTTCTGCAGCATAAACTTTGACGGCATCTGAGTAAGGAACCCTAATCTCAGATGCGATCTCTTCAACTTTCTCTCTCTCACTGATTGATTCGTACACCCTCATTGAAGACGGGTTAGGCGGTTAAACTCCCAACCGTATTTCTGGTTCAATTCTAATTCTATGGTCACATCTCAATTACTGGTTCAGTTCTGTTTCTCTAACTATATGGGCTTACGTTTGGGCCAATGGCCTTGTAAACTTTTATTTTCTCTTTTTTAAGTTTAATTGAATGCCTTTTAACTAAAAAAAAAAAACTATCGATAACGATAAGTGCAAAAGCAAGTATTACTACTTGTGCAAGTACCCATTGCTTTCCCTCCTTTAAACTTAAAATTAGGATGCGATCTACACCTGTCCAAACAACGGTCTTGGTTACATCGCCCGGCTTTTTGGTCAGGTAAAGGCATTTTACACCACCCCTCTGTTGGGTGTCTTTCTCTTTTTTGCGATATATCTTTTTTAATAAAATTTCTGATTTTATACTTCCGATTAGTTTAGATTACATGGTGCCTCAGCGACAACGGACTCCAGGATGAACATACCCGGTACATAAACATAATACATTTAAACAGAAGGAGTTAAAGAGAGGGAGAAGAGTAACTTTGGAACCAGATCTCCAGTAGACCTTGGAGCTTCTGCTTGTGATTTCGGGCTAGGCAGGTGTTCCTGATCCTTCTGTCGAATAGATGGAATAGACCCTCGACCGGGGTATGGGTGTTTGTGTACAACCGTGCGTTGCGCTCATGCCATAAGGTATAGACCACTGCTTGGGCTAGGATTAGCTTCCATGTGTCCAGTTTACAGTTAGTTGATGGAGTCTGCAGCCAGAGGAGGAACCTTTCCCAGGTATGGAAACCGCTGAAATGGAGCCCCATTTTGGATAGACACCACCTCCAAAGATCATAATTAAATGGACATCTCAAGTAAAGGTGATCTGTTGCTTTGTGGTATATCTCACAGAGAGCACAAGTATCATCTTCCACAACCCCCCCCCCCCC
>NC_025697.1:20392649-20426778 GCF_000633955.1 Camelina sativa | reverse complement strand
CCCCCCCAAGTTCGTAGTCTCGCTAGTGTGGGCAATCTATCTAGACAACACAACCACATAATGAAAGAGTATTTGGGGATAGCACCTGAAAACCAAACTTGTTTGTGCGAGGGTACTTCCGTTGGTGTTGTCCTGCAAATTTTCTAGGTGTCCGTAAAACTGAAACGGTCTTGAGAGTCTCCGTTCATTCTGGCCCAGAGGTAAGTATCTTTTGCATTAGCGTTAAGTTCAAGCTCTGTGAGATGGAGAAGGAGTGACTCTGCGTTTGGCTGCGGGCACCCCTAAAGATCCATCCAGTTGTTGTTCGAGCATTTGCCACTATCGAGTCTGGAGGAAGACCCAATCTTTGATGGTCGTTAGGTCCCAGGAAAGAGAACAGATCTCCAAAAGGAGTTCATTTTTCAAACAAGAAAGAACAAGACTTGCCATCACCAACACAGCATGAGAGGAAAGGTTTTGCTAGATCCCGAAGTTTTATCATCTGTTTCCACATGGAGGAACCCTTACTGGTATTTGAGAGTCTCCAAAAACATCTCCGTCTCAGCTTGTTTTTCCGACACCAAGCAACCCAGAGAGAACCAGAGGACGAGAACAAGTACCAGATAAGCTTTAGTCCAAAGATCGTGTTCCAGGTTTTGAGGTCCTTGAGTCCTAAACCACCTTCTTCGTTAGGGGTGCACAGTTGTTTCTAGCTAAGTTTAGCCTGTTTTGGTATTTCGGCAGCACCAGACCATAGAAAATTTTGGCAGATCTTTTCAATGTCTCTGATGCACTTGGCAGGGAGGATGAAAGCAGCACGCCAGTATGCAATCAGGTTTTGAATAATAGACGACAAGAGCTGGAGCCTGCCTGCATATGATAGGTGCTTGTTTTTCCAAGATTGAATCTTTTGTCGAACTTTCTGTATCAGAGGTTCACAATCTACTCTTGAGAGGGGGTTTGGCAGTAGTGGAAGCCCCAGATAACGGACTGGTAGAGTTCCTAAAGAGAAACCTTATAGCAGACTTAAGCGGGACTAGTCCGATGGCAAAGTACCCGCGAGAAACATCTCAGTCTTGTTTCTGTTTAAAACCAGACCTGAAATCCTGGAGAAGTAGTCAAGCAGATTAACAATGGCATGAGGCGAGGACTGTTCACCATCAAAGAAAACCATCACATCATCCGCGAAAATAAGGTGAGTAACATCAGGATTTTTTGTCCTAGGATGATACCCTATCTTACCAGCTTGGAACCGAAGGTCAAGTAATCTTGAGAATATATCCATGACAATGACGAACAGGTACGGTGAGAGGGGATCTCCTTGCCTGAGACCTTTTTTCCCCTTGAAATATCCACATAACTCCCCATTTACAAAGATAGAGAACCTGGTGGTTTTGATGCATTGACTGATCCAAAGAATGTATTTAGCTGGAAAGTTTGTCGTTGTAAGAATGTCCAGAATGAAATTCTATTCAATAGAGTCAAATGCTTTCCTCAGATCAATCTTCAGCATACCTCGCTTGGAGATTCCGGCGTTGTTATAGCCTTAGACGAGTTCAGAAGCGAGTAGCACGTTCTCCACTATCTGTCTGTCTTTGATGAAAGCGGTTTGGTTTTCCTGAATCATCTCTGGTAAGAGATTTTGCAACCGCCTCGCTAGTAATTTTGGAATTACTTTATACCGCACATTGAGGCATGAAATAGGTCTATACTCGGAGACAGATTCTGCATTTGTAACCTTGGCAATCATAGTAACCGCTGTAGAGTTCCAACTTGGTTCCATTTTTCCATGAGTAAAGAAATACTGTATTGCAGCAATAACGTCTACCCCAACAATTGGCCAACAGTGTCTAAAGAACTCACTCGTGTACTCAATTCTGCCTTGATTTCTGCCTGAGTGAAAGGTTTTTCCAAACTTGCTCTTTGGACCGAGTTGCATCTAAAGGGGTGGATTGACGGAATGCAGGCTTTTAAGCACGGGGTGGGGCTTGAGGAACCGAATAGGGAGGCATAATAATCCACACAAGCATTTTTTTATATCTTGTTTGTCAGTGATTACCTCCCCATTATGAAGCTGCAGCCTCTTGATCTCATTGTAAGCCTGATTTACCACAACGCTCTTATGGAAAAAGCTTGTGTTCTCATCACCATCTGTGATCCACTTTAGTCCTGATTTTTGATGGAGGAAAGTTGCTTCAGCTTGCGCCAGTTTCTGGAGTTGGGGCTGTGACCACTACTGCTTGAGCCGCCTTGAGATCCGCTAGGGCTATCCGAACTCTATTTTCAATGCCTGAGAAAGCGGTTCTGTTCAACTCTCGCAGTTTACCCTTCAGGAGTTTAAGTTTCTTGTTTATTTGCAGCATTTGGGATCTAGAGGTGTTAAGTGATGACCAGCTCTCCTGAAATATCTGGAGGAAATTCTCATGCTGCATTAAGTGGTGGTTAAACCTGAAGGGTCTGATTACTCTAGGACCCCTATCCTGAAACCGAATACAAAGAAGCATGGTCTGAGAAAAGTGGTTCCTCGAAGGTAGCTATGGAGTGTGAGAATTCATCAAGCCACTGCACATTTCCGAGCATTCGATCTAGCTTTTCTGCTATTGGGGTACTCTGTCGGTGGTTCCACCAGGTGAATAACGGACCATGCGCTGGCAGATCCATCAAACCACAAGTGTTCATACAGCTTTATAACTCTCTACATCCTCTTGAGTACACATCAAAGTCTACCCTCCGTGAATGTTCTACAGGTAAGAGAGTTTGGTTAAAATCTCCTAGAACAAGCCAAGGAGAGCTTCGTAATGGCGTGTTCTCCGCCATCTCCATGAGATCATTCCAGAGTGCTACTTTTTCATGCCTCAGATTTGCTCCATAAACAAAAGAAGCTGTGAAGTTTATCCCCTTCTCAAGCCATGAGATGCCACAAGTGATGTGCTGTCTAGACTTCACATACGGCATCACCTTCACAGCTTTACTACTAACAACCCAAATTCTCCCTATATGGGAGTGTTTATAATTTGAGATTAGACTCCATCCTAGGAGGATCCTTTTTAGGACAGTTTGCGCATTATACTCCAGGACATGAGTCTCCAAAAGACAGCCCAAAATTGGCCATTGTTGCTGGCACCACGATCTAAAACGTTGCTGCTTATCGGGATCATTAATCCCTCGAATATTCCAACAAAAAATCAGCATTACAAAAAATTGGTATTGGTAAGGAACTAGTGGCGGAAGGAAAACCTTCTCGCTTGAATAGAGCCCTTCTTGAGTTTAGCTCTAATTTTCTTCTTCTGACTTTTAGAGAGAACTCTTAAGAAACCCCCTGGATCCTCATCTGGAGGTTTTTCCTTGTTTTCTTCTGTGACTGGAGAGAGTATAGGGTCTATCCCATTGGTTGTAGGATTCACCTTCTTCGGGTCCACGCTTGCTACTGTAGTGACTCGGGGGATTTTCACTAGGCGAGGATACTCCTCATTGTGAGTGGGAGTTAGCACCTGAGAGTGTGAGGGGGAGTCCGTTACCTCATTGGGATTGGGATTCATTGCCTAAGAGAGTGAGGGAGAAGGTACCGACGTGTCTCTTTTCACCCATTGTTTGGTGTTCGTATTTGTCTTATCTACAACAGGGACTAACGGGATCTCCTCTACGGTATGAACTCCTGCTTTGTCTTTACCTCTTTTCCAAGGGCATATAGCCTCTGAGTGGTTTGCTTTTTTGCAGGATTGACATAGAGGTGGTACATTTGTACAGTGATTAGATGTGTAACCAGCTTCTCCACAAATCGGACACACTGGTGGCAAGTGAGGGCAGGACACTGACACTCTTCTTGTTTCACCCGATTCAAATTGAGCGCAGACGTACTCAGGTAGTGGCTTATGTAAATCGATTTCCGTAAAAACCTTCGCCACCTCAAAGTTTATCATTTGCTTGGTATCTTTGTGTAGGAATATTGGATGGCCAACTAAACTTGCAATTCTACTAAGGGCAGGAGGACAGTAGAATTCGTACGGAACATTTCTTAACTCAATCCATATCGGCGCTGTCTTGAGGGATGGTTTCGACAGCTGAGTACCTGGAGTCCACTCAGCTACAAACATTGTCGATCCATCAATAGACCAAATACCTTCTTTAAGGACCCGCTGTCTCATTGTGACGTTAGGAATCTTGAAGAGGAAGGTGTTCGGGGTGTCGAGCTTCGTGACGGTGCCGTCATGATGCCATTTGCTCAGGTTCACAATTGCACGGATCTTACCAAAAGATGGGGCTTTGTGGTAGAATTGGCCTACAATAAAGCTCTTCCAGAGCGGCTTACTGTCTTCGATGAACTTATTTGGAATTTTCACACAGACCTCACCTGAATCCAGTAGTAAAGGAGAGCCACATTTCTTAAGGGAACAAGATCCGCCATTCGTGCGCTTCGCCCAGGTTAATGGAGGGGTTGGCTCCGAAGGGAGGGGGTTCGACGGAACCTGAGACGAAGAGGGTTCTTCGTCCACTTTCAGATCTAGGATCGATGCAGCCACAGGATGAACCAGGTCACCGAGGGTTGGAGGAGAAACCGAAGAGGTGGCTTCGAAGGAGGCGGAGGATGGTGGTTACGCTTTTTCTTGGCCATGAGAGAAGAGAGTCGCCGACAGTGGCCGCCACCGGCTCAGGGAAGACAAGGAAAGAGGGGAAAAAGACCTACCTCGAAAAGAGTGCTTGAGAGAAAAAATATTTTTTTTTGCGATATACCATCCACCAATCCTATTACTATTGTACATAAAACATGAATTATAAGTTATTCAATTTTAAAAAAGAATTCTTTTTTTTGTCAATCAACTTGCTTTTCATTCAGATCAAAGAAAAAGTGATTTTTTTTTGTTTTTTGTTAAGTCAAGAGATTTTTTTTTTGTCAATCAACTTGCTTTTCATTCAGATCAAAGAGAAACAAGTACAGAGGAGAGGACTAAGAGTCCCAAAGTTTAAAACATTATAATACAAGACATCCCCAAAGTTGTGTGGAGATCGACTTGCAGATAAGAGTCATCGATTTCAATTCCAAGAGAGCTATGAAACAATGGCTTAACAATCCACTGGCACATGTGAGATCATGGTGAATCGAGAGGTCATCCTTGAGGACTTCAAAGGAAGAAAGCTTGGTCACGGTCATATGATAAGGTGACGTTGATGAAGGAATCGATGCTTGCATTCTCACCGGAGTAAGAGGCACTACCCAAAGTAGCAAGGCAGCAAGGATCCATGTGACTATGTTGTTGTAGTCACTAAAGGATTGCTTTGAGACCCAAATCATAAGGAGTGGATCTCTTCGATAAAACGCAATAGAATATATGTGATATGGGATCCGGTTGATGAGAGTGATTGAAAATTGATGCTTGACATCATCAAATGACCAGCTGAAGTGATAATCGTCATTGAACATATCTATTTCAAGACATTGATTATTACTTTGACTAGGCAGATTCAACATACTTAGACCATAATTGTGCAGGCTTAAGAACTTATACCGCAAGTCTCTACTATCAACTAAAACCAGGGTTCTGACATGATATATGGATAACTAGAACAACATTGTTGATACCTTTCTACCATGGAGTCTTCGGCCATTGAGAAGAGGAGATCAACACAACGTTTGACTTCAGCAGAGCACAGACGGTTGACCGCTGGACCTGAATTTTGTCGCTTCATAACTTTTGTTAAGGCTTATGGACTTGGGCCTTGTGATGGTAACTGGGCCGATATGTGCAACAAGGTACACTAGGGAAAACCCTACTTTCTCAAGGGGACACCAATGGCAGGATTGGGTGTGGCAGCTGACCGGAGTTTGCAAAGAGATTCGCGGTGGGAGGAACATCTGTGGTGAGTAAACGAACGACAGTAAGAGGCGATGGGCGTGGTTTGATTCGAGATTGGAAATTAGGTCCACTTGAGAAAACCCTAATTTCACAATCGTTTGCCAAGTTGAGTATTGAATGTGGTGGCTGTCCGAGATTGACGGAGAGATTTTTGGTGCAGAGAGCATCTCCGGTGCGTGAGAGGTTAGCGGGAGCCGACGGTGGCCATGTAAGAGATCGAATCTAGAACCTAGGTCCACTGGGGAAAATCTTAGTTTCTCAAACAAATGCCAAGTTGAAGAAAGAGTGAGACTGCTTTCCGAGTTTTGCAGAGAAATTTCCTGAGCAAAAAGTAACTCCGGTGAGTGAGAGATCAGCGGGAGCAGGAAATGGTCTTGGTTTGGTTTGGGGGCAAAGGTTAAGAAGAGTTGAAAACGGTTATAAAAAAGGGGAAAAAGACTTGCAAGAAAGAAAACTATTAGAATCGGATCTAGGGAGAACAAGTAATGGAGTGGTCAGATCCCGACGCCGACGAGCAACAGCACCGCCGGTGAGCAACAGCACCGCCGGCGAGCAACAGCACCGCCGGCGCTGGAGCGCTTGGTTGGAGGAGTCTTCTCGATAACAAAAATAATAAATCAAGAGATTTAATAAGAATTTTTTTTTAGGATGAACAAACAATAATAAACAATAGGTCAAATCAGATTATAACACAATAATTCTTCTTAACATATGACCATCTATATCTATAAATAAAAAAATCAAAAAATAGGTGAAAGTATTAAAAAAATTCTTTTGGGTATCAGTTTCTAGGTCTAGTATGGAATATTTATAAAAGAGTTAAACTCAATATAATAAATTCAGTAGTGAAAGTTAATTATGACAAAAATGTTAAAATTATAGTTAAAATTGATAGTTTTAAATGCCACATATATAAATATTTTATGAAAATGACTAAATGTTACATATAACAATTATTATAACTTAAAATACTAACCTAGCACAGGAACGACGATAAGAATTAAAACGGTAAATGAGAATGATTTGTTCATCTTTGGTGATATAAACAATTTTTTTTTCTTTCTAAATTGATTGTTTGTTTGAAAATGAACACACACACACAAATATATTTATATCATATACATATGTATATATATATATATATATATGTACAGTATATGAGAAATTGATGAATATATCACACATTAGAGCATTCTATTTTAAGCTACCTATCTCCTTCAATTTTGATACAGATTGCTTAATTAACTGAGACTATAAAGGCATGAGACTCACTCTTTCTAAAAAAACTTTTACCCAATCACCATTTTAAATATGAGAATATGTATATCAGAAATATCTGAAAATTCCAATTAAAATTTTCATAAAAATAAGAAAAATTTAAGAAGTAAAAAAATATATAAACGTATTATTATTTTTAAAATTTATAGTATATCATAATTATAAGAGTTTCCATGTGTTTGTATAATTTGCTGGGTTTTCATATAACGTTCAGATAATCGATACATTTTTATCGTCAAATACATAGAAAGATGAACATGACATATAAGTTATAACGTTCTCAGAAGCGACACCTTTCTTATAGCCAAATATGTAGAAATATTTTAGTGACAAAATCTGATATTCAAACAATAAAAAGTTATGAAATAGAAGTTAAAATTAGGGAATTTGGCATCATTAACCCAAAAAAGGGAATTTTTACGAGAAATGCCATTTTTGAAATGAAACTTTTAAGAAATGCCATTTTACAATTTTTCTATTTGAGAATGCCATTTTCTAAATATATGCCATATAACAAAAAGAAAAAATTACCCATGAGATAACTGAGAGAATTTTTAAAATTTTTTGACTGTTTATGGTGGACAAGTATCATCACTCAAGCATATCTTGTCCACTAAAGAGACAGAAGGACAGTTGTGGTGGACAAAAACATGTTCGGGGTTGAATATGGTCCACTAGAGGAACAACACGTTTAATACATCAGCATATCAGCAAGATGGACAAGTTATTTTGGTAATGATAGGCAAGTAGAGTACAACCAAATGAATCTGGTCCACCGGATTCTTATGCAACAACTTACCCATATTCTTTTTCAACATCTATGGAGAGAGATACAAAATATTGTTCATCTACAATATGAGTACTCAAATCAGATGGAAAGGATCTATAAAAAACGATTTTTTTAGTAGGTTAGTTTTTCATGATACATCGCTGCCAAAAAGTCATGAGGGATACAAAAAAAAAAATTTTAAAAAGTTGAAGGCTTCACTGAAAGAACTAGAGATTTGCCGAAAAATATAGAGATATTGCTGCAAAAGTGAGAAAATAAGTAAGTAATAGAAAAAAATGAATAGGTGTTTTAGGTATTTTGTAGAAAAGATTGTAAATAATTTTTATTTTATTTCCTATTTTGTGGTATAAAATTGTAGTGGCTATTTTGTCATTTTTGGGAGTGAATATGGCAGGCGGGAAAAGAAAATAAAAAACATGGCAGATAGACATTGGTTGAAAAGATAGACATTGTTCATGGCAGATTTGATAAAAATCTCAAAAAAAAAAACTATAATTCACTCTATGACTACCCTAACCATTCATGCCTTATATTCTCTGTATTATGTTTATGACTACTCTAACCATTCATCCCTTATATTCTCTGTATTATGTATATTAATGTCCAAATTCACCCTTATACATGACCAACAGTTACAATGTTTTTTATTATATAATTATATATTAACTATATTATGCATTAATTCTCTTATAACTAAAAATATATATATATACTATTGCATCAATAATTTGACTACAGCTTATTAGAATTTTGTTCCTTTGATCATATCTGGTTTGTTATTATTGGAGAAACATAATATAGATAAAAATTATAATATAGAAAATATTATATCATATATATAATACAAGGTATTTTTAATAACATTCAAGTCGATAATTTTGGTCCATTATATATATATATATATATATATATATATATATATAAATTCTTTTGTAGTATAGTAATTTTTTATTTGGTGTACGTTTAACTTGATAGTTTAGATTCTCTATATTGTATCCTTTAGGGTATAGCTTTTTTTGCATGTTTTATTTGGCCACCATCCAATGACATTGTCACCGGCTATCGCATACGCTAGCATCATTACCACCATCATTGAAACAACCCAACCCGTTTTTTATAATAATAATAATAATGAAATACCCCATAATATTTAATTACAACCCAAACAATAAACTAATAACAAAATCTACATGCACGGCGGAAGACAAACCAAACCAACTCCAATTCAATTTAAATACATTACCAATCATAACCAATATAAACCAACAACCTAACATGTTTCTAAACCACGTTCCAACAACACAAACACTAAAAACCGACATCACAAAACCGAGACCCTAGATCATCCTCCTCCTCATTGCCATGATTCCACGCTATACATTACCTGCACCACAAACACAATGAGATGCGTGAGTATTACCAGAAACACCCAGTGAGGCGATCCTCCCATCTACGAGCTATACACACAAGCAAATCAAGAGTACAACCGCAAATAAAACATAACAAACCAGTCATTAAACACAATACTCATTAACACATTCACCACACCTACACAACAATCACACAAAACAAGTTATACAACACAATCGCTTAGATAAGCTCATGGTCACGCACTCACCTTTTCGACCTGATTATAACAAATATGACAAGTTGAGACTCTCCTCAAGTCTGAAACAGCCCAGAAACCCCCTACAACAAACCACAAAACCAAAAACGACTTTATAGCAAAACTGGACAGAAACATCATAAAATAACAGTTTCAAAGACGAAACCCTAAAATAAAAACCAACAGTTAACTATTAAATCCCTCCTGTGAACAGCTAGCCCTAGACGTCACGAAGCTTCCCACAAAATATCGTGCCGATCAGGAACCAGACGAGACCACGATCTCAGTTACAATCCCCGATGGGTCCAACTCGCGTCTGGAAAACGTCTCACGAAACTGCCAATAACTCATCAAGTTTGAATCCAAATCTACTTCTGTAAAAAGTAGAATGACGATGAAAGACTTGGGAATAAACCTACCAAATTTCATTACCTTTGACAACGATTTGATATGTCGAAACCGTTTCCTCCAAAACCCTAACGATTCTGGTCCTTTGCCTAACACACCAAAATCTAACCTCCCCTTCCTCACACCTCTTCTCCATAAACAAGTTCTCTTTTTCCTCTCTACAAAAACGACTACAAACCCAAAAGAGAGTAGAGAAGCATGAGTTATAGAAATTTAGGGTTCCTTGGTTTAATTTCATTAAACCAGAATTTATCTAAACCGATATTAAACCGATTCCACCAAATTTCTGATGTAAAAATCCAATATTCTTATTTTTCGAGACACGGGCGTTATAATCATCGTCACAAACACCACTATTACTACCACCATCATTACCTTTTTAGCATCGCCGCCCAAACCACGACTACCATGCTTTATTACATACTATTTTATTTTACGAACGTTTAACTTGATAGTTTGAGTTTCCTATGTTATATTCCTAAGGGTATAATTTTTTTCTATGCAATTAACTCGGCAATCATTGGCCACCCCTGTTACCAATACTTGTATACTGTTTTATTTTGTTCTATACTATTTTATTTGTAATTTTTTATACAGTAATTTTTCTTTAGACTACATTTATGTCAGTTTTCCAAAATTCAAATCATGATATATGTAGAAAAATGAGTTAGATTTTTAGAAGATTTAAAAAAATCCAAATTTATTTGCTGTAAACAAAAAATGAAAATACAAATCAAAAGGGGTTATTTTATGAAATTTTATGAAAATACAAATAAAACAATTATGTTATTTTCTCTCTCTTCACTCTCATGTCATCCTCTATCTTCTTCATTTCTTTCTAAGCGCGTGTAGTTATGTGTGTGTCACCTAGAGGTAGTTTGGTAAAATCACATTGTTATTTGGTCAGTCACTTAATTTCCCCAATTAACATGCTATATTCTTCATTTCTATTGTGATTTTGGTCAACTACCTAATTCATCCTTAAAATTACTCATTTGTAACTTTTGCAAAAAAAAAAAAAAGAATAGACCGAAAGGTTCAAATGAGAAAGAAGGAATCAGTCACTTGTAAAAACATGACTAATGGCATTTTTTTTATTAGTTTAAAAGAAATGGGTAAATTGTAAATTCAATTAAAAGTGTACCATTTCCACAATTTTCCCAATGAGTGTACCCCTTTAAAACTTATTTTCTAAAAACGGTCCTGTTTAGCAAATCTCCCATAATAATATATACAAAATCTTTCTTATTTTTTTAATGATATCATGAACTGATTTTTTTGAAACTAAAATTAACAAATATATTCTCAAATCTTATATGTGTACTCTTCTTCAGAAATGAATTACTTTTTATTTGGTAATTTTTTAAAAATTTGGTATTTATTATTTAAAAATTCTAATGTTCTTCATTCTAATAAATAACTATAACTCTTAAAAATGGTTGTTGTACCGTTAAATATATGATATATTAGTTTTTCCTATTTTTAGTTATTTAGAAATATTTACACATTATATGTTTAGACATATTTATTTAATTTTATTTTTTTCTAACCTCTATTCATATTTTATATTATTTTTTTAGTTTTTTTTTTGTCTTCTAGTACTGAAGTTATTTTCTGTAAATTATTGTTTTATTTGATTAAAAAATTATTTTAGATCTGTGAATTAATTTTAGTTATAATGTTTTTTTTTAACAAATAAGATGGTGGATCCAAAAAAATGTAAAAATACATGGATGTTGATGTGGACATGAAGAGAGAACTCTCTAGTATATATAGATTTCTATATGATAATATAAAAGATGATGATTAACTTATACTAACGTTGATCGTAAGTGAAATAAATTTCGAATATACTATGACGATTTGGAAGCAAATATTTTTCTATATTTTGATTGTTTAAATTTGGTTATGTTTTCTTTAAGCCTTGTATTTTTCCAACAACATAATTAGAGAAAATGTTTGATTTCAACCCAACGTTTGGAGCAAAAGAATTTTTCTACCTCATTAATTTTTTTTTTGATCTCAAAGCTTTAAAATTCAAAGTTTTTATTAGTACCTAAATCATCATCGACTTAAAACATGAATTTGTAACCCTCTGTTTTAGTTGTTTCATATGACACTGTAATGAGAAGGACGATGTCGGATTCCTACTTAATAAAATGATGTTGTGATACTTTTTAAAATATAATTTGGGTATGATAAGTATAATTATATTCTTTTTGGGTATCAGTTTCTAGGTCTAGCAATTCGAACTCGTGATGCATGAGTCTTCACAAACACTCCTAACGCCGCTAGACAAAAAAAATGAAGTTTCCAACTTAATAAAATGATGTTATTATCTTCTAGTCTAGTGTACACAAATACATATTGGATCTTCTAAACACATAGCTTAATTATATGAAATTTTCGATTAATTCATGTACAACTAAGTCTTCACCTTGCTGATAATAACACGAATAATAGAAAATAGTTTTATAACATTTGTATTATAGAAAGTCACAGGAGATTTTTGTATTGGACCATTCTTTTTCCATTCTTCTTCGCACTTGCGCACATAGTCTGAGCCGCTCTGTGCAGTTAAGTGAGCTCTGTATGCAAGTGCTTTTTGTTTTCCTGTTTCATATGCTTCTTGGAACAAACCTGACGCCAACCCGTAGTTCCTCTCACAAAACTTGATCCGTTCTTTCCCAATCGGACCACTAAACTTTTGGCGGACTTTGCTGATATGTTTGGTTGCTTCAGTCACTTGAATTTTGCACTGAGAAAACTGATAATAAGTCTCAATCAGAAATCAAGAAATAAGTAAGAGTATAAAGGAGATTCTCATCTCTCAAATTTTACACAACTTTTTTTTAACTCACTCCCTAATCAAGAATGAACATTGTGAATATTTGCTGAACACAATCTCATAACCTTACACGTCGTTTTAATACATAACAATTAAATAACGTTACCACAATCAAAAGCACGTCGTTGAGATCGCGTGCAGCTGATATACGTTTGTCTGCTCCAATGTATTTCAAGCAGAAGTTCACATCATTTGTCTCCTTGCAAAATGCATGCACGTCTTTGACAAGCATCGCATTTACGATTGGGGATGCAATAAGCACAAATAATAACAACAACAAGAGAAAAGTTATGTGTTTGATTAGCGTTGTAGTTGTAGCCATAATGGGAAACAAATGTGGTTAGAATTTTCTCCTTCGCATGTTTCAAACATTTTATTTATTTATGAAAGATGATATTGAAAGCTATAAAACGTACTTCCTAATTTAAGAAACTTTGATGACCTTGAATGAATAACTATTAAATTTTGTGGTAGTAAAGTTTTTGGAATAACAATTTATCGGAGTTAACGAGAGTAACGCTGCCCTTCATAAATATAATTTATTTTTGTTTTTGTAACCTCTGAGGCTTCAATAAATCAAGGAGCAAAACAGAGTACTACAATGAAACAAAAGCATAGTACAACAAATCTGTTAACAATAAACCAATCCAAATCCAAAAAGAAACACTAGCCAGTCCGCCTCTCCTCCTCAATTATTGTGTAACCACGCACGACCACACCTCGAGAGATAAGAAGAAAGGACGTCCCTCATTCGACACACTACAAGCAATATTTTTGACTAAAGAATTATCTTTCGGTGAAGAGAGTTTAACCTTCACCTCCCTCATCACATGCCAGTTTTTCCTATTTTCTGAAACCACCCCCAGATTTGATTCTACTAGAAAATAAAACAAATACAAACTATTCGCAAACGCGAGTATAACCCTCTTAATTCACCGCTCCGTTCTATTACATGAAATCTTAAGGATAAATCTCTATTCTTCACTAAACTCACACCAAGCTTAGATATAAACCAAGATAACATAATCTTGGGCTATACTTCTCCTAAGCCTAGACTTCAGTTTTCCAAGTCTCTGGACAACTTTCACACACACATCACATCGACGAACAAAAATACATGATCAGGCAAGTACCAAACCGTGAAACTAAGTGTCACACAAACACAAAAAGGTCTCTAGGATTTTTTTCTATGCCTCAGCTCTCTTCTCTCTAAGATGTGTCCAACACCTCCTGATATATCCAACAAGACTTTCTAATCATTATAGGAGAAGATTTCCAAATTTCATAAGAAAACAAATTTTCCTTTTTGCTATTTTCTTTTCTTTTGTAAAACTCCAATTTAATCAACCAATGAAATAATAGTTTTTTTAATTCATTATTCATACCGTTTTTTAATATTATCTTCTCAAATATTCTAAAAACTTCACAAGCACATAAATACATATTGGATTTTCATTTTTAATGATATCAACATTCTTAAAAGAAAAAAGAAAAAAAATCACATTAAAAGCCGTAATATATCAATTTATGTATAATTGAATATATAGTAACGTCCAAGAAATAAAAGATGAATCAGTCTTTTTCTTTTTTTTTTAAACAATTACATTTGCTAAAAAAGAAACATGTATTTTTACTACTAGCTAGTTTTATTTTTGATATGCTTTGAAGGTACAGTATTCTGTAAAGATGGAACAATTAAAGATTACGTTTCAGTCGAAAATATCTCAATTTCAAAATAAACTGTGACAGCAAATATGGTACTTTTAATTGTATTTCCATGATTGAACATTTGCTTCACAACATTGCAATAAAATAAAATAAAAATGAAATATAAACTAACTACTTAATAATACAAAGATCGTCTGACTGCTTACTAAAATATAAACTCGTTTAATAATTCCTCAAAATTAAATTGCAAGGACAGCTTTAGTTAACTGTCAAACCCCTACTATAAATACATCATCAATCTCTTCATTTATCTTCCCCACTCTCTTTCGCAACAGTTATTTCTCTAAAACATCTTACTTAAAATAGAAATACATATTTCGAGAGATGGCTTCAAAAATCTCAGCCTCCCTTGTCATTTTCCTCACATTTAACATCCTCTTCTTCACGTTGACCACCGCATGTGGTGGTGGATGCGCTCCAGTCCCTAAACCCCAAGCCTAAGCCAAAGCCTACTCCGTGCCTCTCCTCCACCGGAACCTGCCCAAGGCCAAGGGACACTCTCAAGCTCGGTGTTTACGCCAATGTCCTCAAGAATCTTCTCAAAATCGAGTTGGGCACACCACCAGTCAAGCCTTGCTGCTTGCTCCTTGACGGTTTGGTTGATCTTGAGGCTGCAGCTTGTCTCTGCACCGCCTTAAAGGCTAAGGTTTTAGGCATTAATCTTAATGTTCCTCTCTCTCTTAGCCTTCTTCTCAATGTGTGTGACAGGAAGGTCCCTTCTGGATTTGTATGTGCTTGATCTATCTATCAACCATTCTATTGGTTATATAATCTTCTTTAATCTAAGATACTGGCAAACCGGCTAAAGATCATCTTGCCTAAGTTTATCTCTCCGAACCAATCAGCCTTCGTGAAAGATAGATTGTTGCTGGAAAATCTACTACTTGCAACTGAAGTTGTTAAGGATTACCACAAGGATATGGTCTCTCCGAGATGTGCATTGAAAATTGACATATCCAAAGCTTTTGATTCAGTTCAATGGAGTTTCTTGCTTACTACATTGCGTGCACTTGGCTTTCCTGAACAGTATGTGTCCTAGATCCAGACTTGTATCACCACAACATTCTTCTCGGTGCAAGTAAATGGAGAACTTGCAGGTTATTTTGGAAGTAAGCGTGGACTCAGGCAAGGCTGCTCCCTTAGCCCCTATTTGTTTGTCATATGTATGAATGTCCTCTCCTGCAAATTGGACGCCGTTTCTAGAAACAATGATTTCGACTATCACCCGAACTGCAAAAACTTGCAGCTTACACATTTATGCTTCGCAGATGATTTGATGGTGTTCGTAAAGGGTAACAAACGATCTGTTATGGGTGTTCTGCGGGTTTTTGATGATTTTGCTCACCACTCGGGTTTAAGAGTAAGTCTGGAAAAATCCACAATATATACGGCAGGTATTTCACAGGAAGATAAGGTTGAACTCCTACAACAATTCCCCTTTGCCACTGGAACATTACCTGTTAGGTACCTTGTCCTGCCATTGTCACCGAGAAGAATGTCAGCGGTAGACTACTCACCTTTGTTAGAGAAAATCCGGCTTCAAATCAGTAATTGGACAGCTCGGATGCTATCATTTGCTGGTCTTCTTCAACCAATCCGATCAGTAATATTCAGTCTTATCAACTTCTGGTTATCAGCGTTTAGGTTGCCTAAAGCTTGTATTCAGGAAATTGATAAGATATGTTCAGCTTTTCTCTGGTCGGGACCGTCATTAAATGCCAGGAAAACAAAGGTTTCATAGACGGAGGTGTGCCTCCCAAAGAGTGAGGGGGGTTTGGGACTTCGATTTATAGAAGAAACCAATAAGGTGAGCATGCTAAAACTGATCTGGAGAATTCTATCTGCAAAAGACTCCATGTGGGTTGCTTGGGTGAAACGCAATCTTCTGCGAAGTAACTCACTATGATCGGTCCGTGATAATACTACTGGTGGTTCATGGATCTGGAAGAAGATACTTAAATACAGAGAACTGGCGAAACAGTTCCATCGTGTAGAGGTAAAGAATGGTACAACCACCTCCTTTTCGTTTGATAACTGGTGTTCTTTAGGCCGACTAAAGCTACTGATCGGGGAAAGAGGTTATATTGCCATGGGAATTCCGGAAAAAAGCACAGTGGCTGATGTACTCGCTATGTCTCGGCGGCGAATACCCAGGCAAGCTCTTTTCCACTCTGTGGATGAAGGAAATACGGAAAAATAAACTTGCTAGGACACCCACAGAACATGACATTGCTTTGTGGAAGGGAAATGATGGGGTTCACAGGAACAAGTTCTCAACTAAAGCAACCTGGCAACATATTCGTGTAGTTCATCCCACTATGGTGGAACACAAGGTCATTTGGTTCCAACATGCGACTCCCAAATATGCATTCCTTACGTGGCTAGTGGTGAAAAACAGACTTGCAACATGAGAGCGGATGCAACGATGGAAACCACCAGTTAACACAGGGTGTATTTTTTGCAGTTGTCCTATGGAGACAAGAGAACATTTGTTCTTCCAATGTCCGTATTCAGCGCAAATCTGGGAGGCAGTAGTGCAGAAGCTTCTCTCCGAAAAATTCACAAACCGTTGGCAAGATATCATGACTTTACTAGCCGGAAGAGAGGTAGACAGGACCAAACGACTACTTGTGGGCTATGCTTTTCAAAATACACTCCACTCCCTTTGGCGAGAACGAAATGACCGAAGACATGGAGAGGCACCTACCCCATCGGAGAAGATTGTGAATATCATAGACAAGAATGTCCGCAATCGTCTCAGTACTCTCAAAGGTGGCGGAGACTTCGGCATTCAAATTTGGTTTCAAGCAAGATTCTATTAAAAAGTGATGTTCTTGGTTCCAAAATGTTTTAAAACACTGTCAAAAAAAGTTTTGTAAAATGTTTATTTTTCTTTTGAATATAATTTAACATTAGATTCAAAAGAAAAAATCTTCTTTAATCTATGTTTTGTTGTTTTTCTTTTATTAAAATTCTTTAAATTCTCCTGTTTTCATTTTTCATTCAAATAACTGTTTCTTATACTTCTTTTGTTGTATCCATTTTCAATCAATTTTCTTATTCTGATTTTTAGGAATAATCAGCCTCTTGTTTCCGCTTATATTCTCAAAGAATCATATTCATACCACTGATGTTATTCTAACGATCGAAAGAGCAAGAATCTATGCTAATCTATTCTTTAAATACGTATATCAATTAGATTAAGTGTAATTACACTCACACAAAAAATGAGAGAAAGTGTAAACCTTGAATTATTTTTAATAAGAATTGTCCGTACTAAAATGATAGTAAGAAAATATAGTAATTTTGTTTTGAGATTTAAAACGTAGACAATATGAAATATATTGTCATCCAAAAAAAAAAAAGAACTGCGAAACTATTTACATAAGTTGGTAAATGAACTCCATAGTTGGGTAAAAGAATCAGAATAATTTAGATTGATCGCTCATGGAAATGGATCTGAAACCATAATTTACGTAAACGCACAAAAACGTTCATTAATTTAAAGTCTAATAGACAGACCTATACCAATACGATATGATACCGAACAATAATGTGTATGTGTTGGTACGTAAACAATTTTTTAGATTAATTTGGACAAAAATAAAACATAAACATCAAGAGAAATTATAGCTAGCAGCCCTAATACCCTCTCTCTCTTAGACACTATTATCAAAGCGCCATTATTACCAAAATTCTCCAACGCTTGTAAAGCTCATGCTGGCCGGTATCGAGGTATCTCAATCTCTGCTCTCCTTTGTTGTTTCATTTGTTTCTTTAATTTTACTTTTCAAACTTTTTTTTCCATTTTGTTTTCCCTTTTCGCAATCTCCCCAACCCCTATCTAAGAATGTGGAGTCTGGCAAACCCCATCCCCAATTGCATTTGCTCACTCTCACTGTCGACGGGATCAAAGCCCTCATGCCTCTCTAATTTTTGATTTGGATTGTGTTTCTCCTCGGCAGAACTCTCTCTCTCATCGACACATGAGCCTTGCCAGGCGGAGACAAAATCGATGTTTGGCGATGAATCCTCTAGAGCTGCGATTTTTCTGTTATTGGACTCCCAATTCAAGTACATGTCACCCTATAAGCTTGGCAGATCAATGTATGTTCCTACCGGAGAAGCGGAATCCTTTACCCTCTCCAGTTAGCCGCCCCACGAATCAACTCCCCTGGCCATCCACAACATCCATAGGATCTCTGCGGATGAGCTCTCAACCAGAATTCGGCATGCTAGCATTCCAAATAGTCTTGCCCAACTTCCAAAACCGAGGTCTATACTAATTATCCCTTGGTCAGCTGGTAGACATTATATATC
This sequence comes from Camelina sativa, assembly GCF_000633955.1. Taxonomy (NCBI): domain Eukaryota; kingdom Viridiplantae; phylum Streptophyta; class Magnoliopsida; order Brassicales; family Brassicaceae; genus Camelina; species Camelina sativa. The sequence continues at coordinate 20,407,969 of NC_025697.1, read as the reverse complement.
TAGGTCTTCAGGTTGATCTCGGTGTCCAAAAACTGCATCTGAGACTCCATTCACCCGGACTGTTTTGGAGTAACAAAGTATATGTTAGATCATTGGTTATTGCTCAATTTGTGACATTTTCTGTTGGGTCTCAAAACTGGAAGAATCATGTCATATTTAATCATACTTTATCTAGTGATTCCAGTTCTCACCCAAACCCCATCAACCGCACCATGTTTGTGCTCACGACAACCCAAAAGACTAAGCATGTTTCACATCTTTTATTGTATAACCGATGTGGATTTCTTAATCTCTTTGGCAAAGGACGTCATATAAAAGAGAACCCACCTGTATTGCCACGGTTTGTCATATATATTTGATGATTTTTGGTCTTTGCTTCCATTCTTTGTGCAGATTGTGAAGTTTTACTGCTCTATATAGTCTATTGCCCTGGACTCCAATGTGTTCATCCAACGATTTTAACAAACCACTCTTAGTATCATCACCATCATCGGGGCCGGGCTGCAGCCCATCGAATCCCTGATAATGCATTGCTTTTGCTAGTGCTCCTCTCTCTGGTGAGACCCTTGGTTCTGATTCCTCTATCAACGTCACATTGTCTTATGACTTTGACTACTTTTTCATTTGTCTGAATATTTTGATGATGATCAGTCCTGCAACCGTGACCTCATATGTCTCAACCGCTTTTCAGCTGACTGTTTCACAGCTCTCATGATCCCATGGTGGATGTTTTCTATCTCTTTGCTTATGGCTTTAAGGAAAATTTATCTTTGTAATCTTTTGAATTTTGGAGTTTTATTTCTCTCTTTTGGACTGTTTCTACTTGAATGAATGGAATCATTAGTTTGTCCAAAAAAATAATTAAACATAAACAGTACGTACTCCCGTTATATTAGAATCAACAGATTTATTTTGGACATGCAAGGCAACGTAAGATAAATCAAAGCCATAACATTAGCATATTCCAATTGCCACCAAAGAGCTATATAATATAGGCTAATATCAATACATTGAAAGGTTAACAAAATTTGACTTATTAGGTTAAGCAGGAAAAATAGTATTACAAGTTATCGACGGCTAGTTACAATTATAGTGTTACTCTTCTAGAGTGATAAATATCGACCGCTGGTTACAGATTTTTTGTTATATTAAATCGGTTTAAACATTTTGAGTTAATTTGACTCACTCAAAGTAGAATTGATGGATTAAATGGTTAAACCATGTACCCATTACGGTTCAATTCATTTGATTCACTAAACCAATTGACTCACTAACTCATTTTATCCATAAACTCATTAGGGTTAATTTTTTTAACTCAGAGTTTATGGGTTATTTGAGTTGAGCTGATCCATTAAATTTGACCCATTTTGACACCTCTACTGCTGACAACCTTGTTGGAAATACAAACAAAAATGTATTAAATAGCTGTCCAATCAAATTCTTCAGTGTGTTAACTTTTCTTGCTCTTTGTTTCTTGTGAAGAAGTCTGAAATAATCTTTGACAAAACATAAGAAGGTTTAAATAATCTATTTTTTTATTGTCGGTTTTAACTATTTTGTGGTCATAGGATCATTGAAAATATGATATCTCCTTGAGGACAAATGTTTTAATTGACTTTAAGTAAGGTAAACCAGTCTTTATCTTTTGTGGAAAGATCAATGGTTTTTTTTTTGTTGCTCTACTTGTCTAAAATATGAGTACGTTCACATCGTAAATCTTATCTTTGACAATCTGTCAACAATTTATATTTCTTTTGTCCATTCAAATCTAAGTTAGTTGCAATCTATGCCGTTTTAAATTGTAAAACACCATGAATTACAAGGCTTCAGCTCTATTACTGCAGTTAATAAAGATGAGTTTTGAGTAAACACAACTCATAAGTTTGGCATGAGTTTTGAGTAAACAGAACTTCATGGATCAGAAATACTTTCTAAGTTTCATTTTCGTTTCTGTTTGTCATATTTTCGTATTTTCCGCGTTGTTATTGTCCTTATTTGTTAACATTCAAACAATGATATAGTGTAGTTGGGATTAATCCAGTCGTCGATTGGGTTGACTTTATTTGGAACCACTAATAGATACGAAACTTTCAAATATAGAAGCCAAAGAAATTTTACGTTTACGTAAACAGCGCTGTACAAAATTGTAAAGGTCTAGTCAACGTACGTAACACATGCAAGACGATCCATATTAACGGGGACTAAACAAAAGTTACGATTTTTCATAGGGTAAATTATATGTAGTAGTCATAGGGTACGTTTTTTAACCACTTTAGGTCAAAGTCAAAAGCATCTTTCACATATTAGCCAATTACCAAATTTAGACAATTATACCTTTCAAACAAAGAAACTAAAACTGATCTAATTACATCTCTTTCCTTTAAGTAACTGAGCTCATTGAAGTCTGTTGCTACAGTAACTAAACAGAAAAAAAAAATTAATTAAATTATGTCACATAGTATTTAATTCATAATTTAAGTTTCTAATGTACGTACATAGCATAAAACGAATAAAATCTAATATACGTACACACCAACAATGAAATAAATAGATGTTCATAACATCAAATTTACCTAAGAGTGTAGTCAACAACAATGACAAAATAAATTATTGTATCAAATTTCTCTTTTCCAATATACGTACACAATAACAATGAAATAAATCAATGTATATTGCATCGAATATATTATAATATATGTACGCAACAACAATGTAACAAATCAATGTATATTGCATCGAATATATTATAATCTTACAATAACAATGAAACAAATAGATTCTTGTACCAAATTTCTCAATTGCCATACATACAAAATTGCAATTTTACAGTTTGTAAATAAACCAACTTAGAGTACTTGTTATTGTTATTTACAAAAAGAAGATATAACATATAATTAATATTGATCATTACTAGATATAAGTATAAATATATGTGTATATATTTTTTACAAAAGTTTATGCGATAAAATTTGAGTAAGTAATCATCTCACTCTAATTTCATTCCCATTTCTTTTATCAACAAAAACACTATAATTATTTCTTTATTTATTTTCTTAGTATTTTTTTGTATGGTAACATAAAATTAAAAGAAATATATATAAATATTTACCTTATCTCTTTTTAACTTTTATGATTATAATTTTTTACTGTGCATTATAATTTTTTATTATACTATATTTTCATTTTAATTTAATATTCTTTTTTATTTTGAATCATCTTCTTAAAACTAGTTTCAGATTAACATAACCATGTATGTTCATATACATACATAGTAATAATTTATTAGTGTATGTATGTACTCAGTAATGTACGTAATGTTCTTTTATTCAATGTTTACGTCCATAATTGCTCAGTAATGTACGTAATGTTCTGAGTACATACGTACACTAAAGAAAAATAAGGCTTATGATTTGCTCTATGATATGGTGTACCTACATAATGTTCTTTTATTCAATGTGTACGTCCATAAGTCAGTTTTTAATAGAGGGTATAATTGTATTTTTGCAGTCATCTTCAACATGTGTATCCTCTACACCCCTAGTATTGCAGCTATTGTTCACAGTTTCTCATAAGCCTTATTTTCCTTTACATTTTAATATTTTTTACACCTAAATCTTGTAAATCTAGCTTATATTAGCATTTTTAAATTCAAGAACTAAAAATTTTGTTTTTAAAGTGTTCGGAAATTTTTTTGAGTTTTACTTATCTAATCTGAAATTTTCTGTTCTTTTTCAGCTCGCTGGAGTTCTAATCGAAAACTATAGTTGCCATAGTTCTAAACACAGTTTCGTTTCACCGGAATTTTTTAATTTGTTCCCTCAATTTCCAGTTTTTTTGGTAAAGGAAGATGATGAACTTCACACTTTGACTTTTTCTCTTTTTTCTTTCTTCGTTTCGTACACTGAACTAAATATTTAAAATTATTTTCAATTATGTTTTTCTTTTTTAATTAACCAAACACTGTATCGTTTGGGTAATGACATCAAACTATAATTGTCTAGATAGAGGGTATTTTTTTTTTTTTTTTGATGGCTTTTCCTTGAAAAGTTATATTGACTTTGTTAATTCATGAAAGAAAATATTTTTTTGGTGTGGTTGGTGAAAATTTCTTTTTTTTAATATCAGCGAGATATACTAAACTTTCGGATGTCCATATCTCGCCGACTACAAAATACGTCTTTGAGTTGAGCTCGAAAGAAAACACGTCTTTGAGTTCAAAATTGAAGATAGGTGCATCTTAATTAAATAAGGCCCTAGAGAAACAGGTAAAAATATCCTTTTCATGGGGGTCAGTAGGCGGAGGCTGATTATGAACGCAGGTTCTAAGGAGTTGCACTAATTGATTCCTCCCTCTTGGTATAGCCCAGGTATCACCAATGACAGCTTGTCTGACTGAGGAAAGCAAGCCAATACATGTTACGCGAGGACCGGTATCACCGATAACATCAATCAAAGGCCCTAGACCTGTCCAGTTGTCATGCCATAATAGAGTGTTGTTACCAGATATAAAAGTGGAGTGTACAAAAGGGCTAGCCAGTTGCCTCAATTTTGATAGCCGTCACTATATCCAACTCCCAGTTGATCTGAAGTATGCTTCCCAGAAATTCCTGCCTCTTATGAAGTGTTGTTTCACCCAGGATACCCAGAGAGAACCAGTTTGCGAGAAGAGCATCAAGATGAGTTTCAATCGGAAGATCTTATTCCAATTAGCTAGTCTTCTCAATCCCAATTCCCCTGCTGATTTAGGAGAACAAGCAACTTCCCAGAAAAATTTTGCACCTCTAGCACTTGATGCAACACAATTCCACAAAAATGCATTACACAATTGCTCAAGAGCTTTCAAGCACTTATTTGGAAGCAAGAAGATTGATGCCCATAAGTTGATGGTACTATTAATCACTGAATGGAGGATTTGAAGTCTTCCTATGAACGACAAGTGATGATTTGTCCATGAAGAGATTCTTCCTTTCATCTTGTAAATAAGTGGTTGATAATCGGTTGTTGTGCGCTTGTTAGGTATTAAAGGAACTCCTAAGTATCTCACAGGCAGAGATCCATGTGTGAGGTTGTGTCTTACTGCCAGTTGACCTATGAAGTCTTTGTTATTTTTGTCTAAACAGAGACAAGTTTTCGCAAGATTTATTCCAAGACCATAAGCAAGCTTGAATTGAGATAGAACGTCCATAATTGCAACATGCAAACTTTCTTCACCATCAAAGAATTCAAGTAGATCATCTGTGAAGTTCAGATGCGTGATTAAAGGATCGACACACGTGGGATGAGTTTGGAATCTGTTCAGGTTGGCTGCTTCATCTAGTTGTTTGGATAAAGTATTTATTACCAGAGTAAAAAGTGGAGCAGATATAGAGTCACCTTGTCGCAAACCTTTGTGTCCTGGGAAGTAACTATTCAGTTCTCCATTTTAAGATATTGAGTAGGATGGTGTAGTGAAGCAAGTAGTCAGCCAAGTTATGAACACAAGACGGAGATCAAAAGCTTCCAAAATGTTGGTTAGAATTTCCCAATTGACATTGTCAAAAGCTTTGCAGATATTGATCTGCAGGCAACCTCTCGTGATATCAATGTTAAAATCCGTTACTAGCTCGGAACCTAGTAGGACGTTCTTGTAGAGGAGCATGTCTTGCACGAATGCGACCTGGTTTCTTTGCATAGCGATGGAAGTGATCAGCTTGAGTATCTTCGCTTGGATTCTGGAAATGACTTTGTAAATTGTGTTGCAACAAGATATGGGCCTGAATTCAGCAAGCTTCTTAGCCGTGATAGTCTTTGCAAGTAGTGTTAGAATAGTTGCATTGACCTGCTTCATTAGCCTGCCCATTTTAAAGAATTCCAAAACAGCTTCCAGCAAGGCTGGACCAACTGTTCCCTATGAATTAATGAAGAATATTATAAAACCGTCGGGTCTTGGTGCTTTGCTTCTTCGTAGGGAGAATAGAGTATTAGTAATTTCTTCCGGCGTAGGAATTGCAGCATGATGAGTATACATCTCAAAAGAGCATCTGATAAAATTGAGCAATTTGATCCTTTCAGCTGATAGTGGCTGCACCGAGGAGTCCTTTGTACCCAGCAATTGCTTGTAATAGTCAACCACCATATCCTTGAGCATGTTTTTGTCGGTAACTCTTTCTCCATCCTGATTGAGTAAGGACCAAATTAGGTTCATTACTTGATGCCCTATGATAGAGTTGTGGAAGAAATTTGTGTTGGCATCTCCTTCTGCGCACCAACAAAATTTTGACTTCTTTCTGAGGAATGACTCTTCTGCAGAGGATAAGACAATCATTTCCTTCTAGCTACCTTTTCTTTGTCGAACAAAGTGAAAGATGGATGAGTAAGTATTTCATTCTGGAGTAAGGTGAGAGAATCATGAGCTTCCGCCGTTCTAGCTTGTATATTGCTGTAGTTGTTCCCGTTAAGCACCTCTACAACCAAGCTTGACTGCTTTGAGTTTCTGACAAAGATAATACATCATTGAGCCTTGGATACCAGGGATATTCCAAGCTGGATAAATTAAACTTGGGTAGTCAGGATGCTTTGTAAAGAAAGAGTAGAATTTGAATGGCACCTTCCTTCTCTCTATAGAGTTCATTGTCGATACTAGGATTGGTGAGTGATCCAATACGCCTGAGGGTAAGTTGCCAACCAAGCCTCGTTGGTCCTCTACTGGTTAGTTCTGGTAGTTCACAATGATCTACGCAGGACTGAAACTCTGCCATACCTTGAAGTGGAAGAGGATAAGGATAAAGAGAATAATGTTCGGCCACCCGTAGTATCTGGTTAAAGTCTCCAAGTAGCAACCATGGCCGACTTCTCAAGAGGCTGTTTCGGTGCATTTCCTTTATAGTACTCCAGAGTTCCCTCCAAGCTATCTTGCAGTTTCAGGCATAAACAAAGGAGATTGTGAAGGATTGGTTGGACAAAAGATCATAAAACTCCACAAGTAAGAACCTGATCCGTTTTTTGATATATAAAGACCTTTATTGTTGGATATATAAGGATTGGTTGGACAAAAGAATCAACCAGATTCTTCCATTTTGAGCTTGAGAAGAGTAGTTGTAATCATACTTCCATCCCGGGAAGTTAGTAGCTAAGATAGATGATGCATTCTCGTGTTGGACATGAGTTTCTAAAATGGCTCCTAAAGATGGTCTGTTTGACCTAACCCAACTCTTAAGCTGAAGTTGTATTTGATTTTTATTCAACCCCCGAATATTATAACAAAAAACATTCATCATCATGGAAAAACTACAAAAGATATTGAAATACTAGCTTTCAAGCTTGATGATGGGAACGTCCTTGTGTGAGGGAGTGTCCAATGGTGGAATGCTTACAAAGTTGAGCCTTTGATTTCTTAGTATTATTTGCCTCCATCTGAACAAAAGGACCGGAGACAAAATCTTTCCTTTGAAGAGTATTTGTTGATTTCTTACCTTTTCCTGCCTTTGGACGTTCAGGTTGAGGTTTCTGAGTAGCATGAGTTTTAGGTGATGCTGGTCTATGCCGAATAAACGTTTGTCCAATATGAATTACTTCTTCTTTCTCTTCGAACTGAGAAACCGTTAATGAGGAAGAGATTCTCAACAGTGGCGTGAGGCCAAGTCGTCGGCTAGGAACAATCTGAGAAATCGCCCTTTTTCGCTACTTACTCGGCTATATTGTTTTGTAGTCTAGCTTTTAGTTGTATTTTTAGTAACGATGGGTGGAGATTGGTGATACTAATATATATATATATATATATATATATATATATAATAACTGATATATAAATTAATGATATTGTCTAAAGCATACGAAATGCATATATATTAACATCAACTGTTTTTCACAAAACTCATTAATTTTGGTAATATATTCGTTTACTTAAAAGAAATTTAATTATCTATTATTTCAAAAAATGATGAAAACAAATGTATGTACGTATAGTCTCCTATAGCCCTAGACTCTAGTATGTATTAATTATGAAATGAAAAATGGGACTAATTATCTCACATACGACCGGTGGTGAAAAGTTAACCACTTGAAAAAGCGGTACCAAAAATGTAATTGACATTTGAAATAGTTATTTATACCTACTAATTTGTTTTTATTAATGTTTCCACATCACCGTGTTATTATTTTCTTAATTGACTTTTATTTTGTTTGTCTTTGCATTGCTGAAAACGATGATTATTGCTTTCAGTACGAATAGTATTGGCTCTAATTTTTTTTTTGTCCTACCAAACTAAAACATTATATTTTATTTCGTAACAAAATGTTATTATTTGACTTTACGAAACTCTAAATTTTGAATATGTTCACATAATTTCTCAAACTTCTCAAACTTAATTAGTTACATTCCTTGATGGATCAGTATCGTTTTATATCATAGTAGGTTATCAAAGTTAGGATTTAACTTTATTATCGTATGAACCAATATAAGTAGAGAAAATCCTCAAAATACCAAACTTTCAAGTTTTGCTGCCAAAAATAGTATATGTTTTAAAAATATCACTAAAACTTTTGGTTTTCCAAAAATACCACAAACACAAAAAATTGATTTTTAAATCTTTCAAATTTATATTTTTAATTTTGGATTGACCATTTTAAATTTAAGGTATACTTTTTTAAGAGATAGTGTTTCTTGTTAAGAATTTAAGAATTAATTTTGAAGGTTAAAGTTTAATTTTTGTTTTGTGGTATTTAAAAAAAAAACTTTTGATAGTATTTTTAAAACATATAGTATTATTGGCAAGAGACTTGAGAGTGTGATACTTTAAGAATTGTACATAATAGCTAGCAGATAAAAAAATTTATTACATTCTTCAGAAGAAAAAAAATGAAATTCTTGTGAAGTGACCTTAGTGCAGTGGCTAATGGTAAGTTCTTAATGCACACGGCACCATCGCATTCAGGATCGAATCTTGCTTCCTACGAATGTAGGGATTTGACTAATGGGCCGGCCAGTTGTGGCCCGATGGTTGACAAAAAAAAATGAAATTCTTATCATACCAGTACAATCTTATGTAGTTCAAACATGCATATTATACAATCAAACAAGAGGGTTTGATGAAGAAACTTTGATTGGTGGAAGCCAGTCCATGAAAAAAACTCATCGGGCTCATGACCAAGACTAAATGTTTTGGATTAATTTTTTCTACTAAGAAAATATTGAGAAATTGTTAGATACATCGGGATTTTTGCTCCATTTAATATATTTTTTTTTGGTGAAGACAAGGGGAGATAAACCTCCTCGTTTATTAAAAGAACAGAAGTAAAAAAAACTACAGCCGGATCATTCTTGGCCTTGAACAACCAACAATGTCCTCAATCATAATGCCCCTCAAAGCATCCGAGCAAACATCAAAAGCATAAAAACCAAAAGGAAGAGTGAAAGCATAGTTAACTAACCCATCTGCAAGACGGTTAGCTTCCCTATACACGTGAAAAATACGGACTGACCAGTCCCTTGAGATAAAGCCATAGCACAAGCGTACTAGGAACGACAGGGAATGAGAACCATTGATCCCTGACGTGAGAAAACCCACCACCATACTCGAGTCCACCTCGAGCTCCACCCGCGTAACTCTCTTCTCCCATGTCGTGACCAACCCATAGTATACACCCCAAAGCTCTGCAAGAGGAGAAGAACAAACTCTTATATTGAGCCCAAAACCAGCTACCCAGTTACCATCACCATCTCTCAACACGCCTCCTGCTGTAGCTCTTCCCGGTTTTCCATGCGATGCCCCATCTGTGTTAAGTTTGAACCAGCCCACACGTGGTGGTATCCAAGCTATCAGACGTTCTTCCCTTATGCATTCAGTTGTCACACCTCTCACAGCCAAATGCGCTTAGTAACACTCCGTCGCCAAATCTTTGAGAAACCGCACTCGATCGCGAAAGAGACCCATGCCACCAAAAATATCACCACACCTCCATTTCCACCCCCACCAAACTGCTCCTGCAAACAAAATAGCCCACGAGTACTCATTCCTCTCCGTTGACTCATTCAAGTTCACATACAGCCATTCCAGCAACGATGCTGCAAAGAACGAGTGTAGCTTCCTTTGTGGGACCAACCTCTCCCAAACCTCAGCCATTGCTGGACGATCACGCAACACATGTAATAGTGTCTCGTCCCCACCCTGACAGATAGAACAAAGTTTGGAGTCACTCATATGCCTTCGGAATCGTTCCGCATTTGTCAACACTACTTGGTGAGCAACAAGCCAAAAAAGCATTGAATCCTCTATGTTGTCTTGACCCGCCAGATACAGCCAAAAATCTTATTCATACATTGTCTCGACTTTGCACTACTGTTCACCATCGAATACGCAGAGCTTACAGTATAACAACCATCCGGAGTCCCACTCCACGACAACCTATCAGATGCACCTGTGACACTATCAATCACCACAGATCGCAACTGGAGTTGTGTAAAGTCTGATAAATATTGTATCAGATAGCCTAACTGCCACCCGTACCATTTCTCCACACATCACTGACTCTCATCTCACTATGGGTATCTGGTACCTCCCCAGCCGCGACTTCCAACAGTGTTGTATTCAGTTGCCACTTATCCGACCAGAACCTCACATCCTTTCCATCTCCCACCACCCAGCTTAACCCTGGCAAAATTGCTTCACTCAAACCCTTACACACACTACGCCACGTCGGGGACCACGTCCCTTTAGACTTATGCCAAGACCCATCATGAACATCCCCCACCTTATACTTCGCTCTTAACACCCTTGCCCAGAGACCACTACTATCATGTAGTAACCGCCATCCCACTTTTCCTAGCAGAGCTATATTCATCCCCCAACCCTTCCGTATACCCATTCCACCCTCCCATTTTGGTGTGCACACTTTCTCCCATGACAATAAGTGGACCTTTCTCTTCTCCGTATTACTACCCCATACGAACTCCCACGAGATTTTATCCAACATACCAAAAGTAGACTTTGGTAGGTAAATTGTACTCATAGAGTGGATTGGGATGGAGGAGAGAACCGCCCTGGTGAGGGTTAGCCGTCTAGCAAAACTAAGAAAGCGACCCTTCCAACCAGCCAAACGTGAGTTTACTTTCTCAAGAACATCCCTAAAGGTCTCCTTGTTAATCCTTTTATGTAACACTAGCATACCAAGATATTTACCCAAATCTTTAGTTGACTTTATTCCACTTTCCACACCAATACGTTCCTCCAGATCCGACTCACATTCTGAGAGAAAAAGATTTTAGACTTCTCCAAACTCACCTTTTGTCCTGAAGCAAGGCAAAACCTCTCCAAAACCCTTCTAATAACCCGGATTTGTGCCACAATCAGATGATGGTGACGATAATTCACAAATCTCTTCTATTTGATGTACTAAACAGGTCCTAAGACTAAGGATAAAGAGTCTTGGAAGGTTACATGAATCTGTGAAAGAGTCTGACGAAATTAGTGACTAGAAATTGTTGCTCGGTGGTTTGGATCTCGCAAAACAGTAAGAATATATTGAGTTTCAGCATATATCTTAGGTACTGTAAAGTGAAGATTTAGGAGTCTAAACAAAGCTGAAACTAAGTTTAGAATCGTTTACCTGTGCTACACATCGGTGAAGAATTCAGCATGAGAAATTGCAAGGAGTGAAACAAAAAGTGGGTTAGCCTTTGTTTCAAAGCAATTAACGGAATTAATTTCTAAGCAAGGAGAATAAATTGTTTAGAGGACCTAGGTTCTAAGGAGAAGGTGGAGTTTAATTTTGTCATTCTCAATTTCGGAGATCGGAGTCGCAAATTGATACCGTGAGGAACGACGTCGGAGATGACACCGGAAGGAGTCGGAGACATCGGAACTCTACATAGAAATCGGAGAAGGGTTTGGGATAGACACATACGGAGAGTGACGCCGACAACGGTTTGTAACATAATCGAAGATGTTAAAAATCGGCTCATGAAACTATGGAAGAGAAGAGTGTCGAGCGTGTCCAGTCGAGAAGACAAAGTTGTGTTTGGTCAAAGGTGGAGATTGAAAGAGTTGACCAGTCCACAACTTGTTTCTTCTTGGGCCAAAGTGAAATGGACATCACATTACAAGAAGAATAAAGAGAAGAGGAGTTGGGCTTTCGGTAATAGAAGTCCACACGTACAAAGTCGGTTAAGATGTAGAAGGGAAACATAGCCTTTATATATAAGCTAGGGTTTGTCTTCTTATGTATCGTTGTTTACCTTCTCTTAAGCCGTTTCTTGTAATCTCTTTGAGAGCTTTGTGTAAGCTTGATTTCTATAGTGGAAGTTTGAGGGCAAGAGATCCCTCACAAGACGTACCCGTAACCAGTCGGGGAACTCGTTAAATTCTTGGTGTCTTTTACTTTATTGTTACTCATCTCCTAAGTAGAAACACATAAGAACACTTAGATCAAAGGTTGAATTTACCGCTGCGTTACTTGACAAGTGGTATCAGAGCAACAGGTTGTGTTGGAGGACTTACTTGATTCAAGATGACGAATTCAAAGCTTGAGGTTCCGAGATTTGACGGATCAGGAGACTTCTCTCTGTGGAAGACAAGGATGTTTGCAAATCTGAGAATACTTGGGTTGAAGGATGTATTGGTTGAGCAAGCCCCACCATTAACAGAAGTAGAAGAAGCTGATCCTGCTAACATGAAAAAGAGAATCGCAGATGAAACAGAAAGGAAAGAATGATGTGAAAAAGCAATGTACATTATCTTCTTAAATGTTGGAGATAAGGTGCTGAGAAAGATTGAAAAGTGCACTACTGCTGCAGAGACATGGACGATGCTAGAGCGCCTGTTCATGGTAAAAACCTTACCAAACAGAGTATATCTTCAGCTAAAGGTATACACGTTCAAGATGCAAGAGAGAAAGACAATCGATGAGAATATCGATGAGTTCTTGAAGATGATTGCAGACCTAAGAAATCTGAATATTGAAGTTCCAGACGGGGTACAAGATGTTCTTCTTTTGAATTCACTTCCAGCGAAGTATGGACTCTTAAGAGAAACTCTCAAATATAGTCGAGAAGGCATAACGTTTGAAGAAGTAGCTAGTGCGGCGAGATCTAAAGAGCTAGATCTTAAGGAAACGTCGGGTTCAAAGTCTCCTGCAGAAGGTTTGTTTGTCAGTTCCAGAGGTAGACAAAATCAAAGAAACAATAATCAAGGTAGAGGACGATCTAAAAGCAAGGCTAGATCACAATCAAGACAAAGGCATAACAATACCAAAGGTTGCGTGATTTGTGGAAAAGATGGTCACTGGAAAAGAGATTGTCCTGCGAGGAAGAACAATAATCACCAGAAGAACCCAGTGGAATCTGCAAACATTGCATCAAGTAGTGTTGAACCTCTTATTCTCACAGCAAGTATACAAGAACCTAAAGATGAATGGGTCATGGATTCAGGATTCACATTCCACATCACTCCTAACAAAGATCTGTTGTTTGATCTTATAGAATTTGAAGGAGAAAAAGTGTTAATGGCTAATAACACACATAGTGATGTTAAAGGAATGGGGAAGATAAGGATTCTGAATCATGATGGCACACAAGTGATCTTAAGTGAAGTTAAATATATGCCATATGTTGGCAGAAATCTAATATCATATGGACTTCTTGAGAAGTCAGGCTGCAAATATGAGGGTAAGGATTTCAGAATTCAGTTTTGTAGAGGGGATCAAAAGGTGATTTCAGGAAAGTACGTGGATGGGCTATACTACCTTGAAGGAACTGTCACGAAGAATGAAGTTTTAGTAGCTAAACTGGACATTGACATGACAGCAAGGTGGCATTCAAGGCTGGGACATATGAGTCTAAAGAGTATGCAGTTGTTAGTAAAGAATGACTATCTGCCTTACAAGGAAGTGAAGACCTTGGGCTTTTGTGAGAATTGTGCTAGGAAAGTCACACAAGCAGAGCTTTGCAAAGGGAAAACATACTTCGAAAGGGACTTTAGACTACATACATTCAGATTTATGGGTTCTCCTTCAACTCCCATGAGCCTTGCAGAATGTTAGTACTTTGTTACTTTTATAGATGATTATTCAAGAAAGGTTTGAATCTATTTTTTAAGAACAAAGAATGAAGTATTCTCTAGATTCAAGGAATGGAAGATTGCAGTTGAGAATCAGATGGTGAAGAAAATCAAGTGTTTAAGAACTGATAATGGCTTGGAGTTCTGTAACAATCAGATGGATGAGTTATGTAAGGAATCTGGTATCAAGAGACATAGAACTTGTACATACACTACTCAACAAAATGGAGTTTCTGAGCGTATGAACAGGTCTATCATGGATAAAGTAAGATGCATGCTTTCTGAAACTGGTCTGGAGCAAAAGTTTTGGGCATAAGCTGCATCTATAGTAGTCTACTTGATTAACAAATCACCAAATTCTTCAATAGAATACAAGCTACTGAAAGAAGTCTGGTCAGGAATGAAACCAGATTTATCACACTTGAGAAGGTTCGGATGCACTGCCTATGTTCACATTACTCAAGGTAAGACAGAACCAAGAGCCATCAAAGGTGTCTTTATGGACTATCCTCAAAATGTGAAAGGTTATAGAGTGTGGATTCCAGAGGAACTAAGGTGTACGACTAGTAGGGATGTGGTGTTTAATGAGGAGGAAGTCTACAAAGATCTTTTGGAACCTAAAGAACAGACGCAAAGGAAGACTAAGAAAGTAACTTTCAACAAAGATCTCATTCAGGGTCCTTCAAATAAAAATCTGCAAGAAGAGAGTTCAGCTGAAGGTGGAGTTATCTCAGAAACAGAAAATTCAGCTGAAGGTGGAGATACCGAAAGTTCATATTCAGAATCTCCAGAAACTGACAATGATGAAAGTAATGAAGATACAAAAGATCAAGAAAACTTAGATAATTATCTCCTAGCCAGGGATAGAGTAAGGAGACAGGTCAAACCACCTACAAAGTTTGCGGATTTAAATTTTGTAGCATATGCATTATCTGGAGCAGGAGTTGTTGATCTATATGAGCCTGCATCCTACTCAGAAGCTAAGGAAAATAAAGACTGGAAGTTATGGGATGGTGCAATGGATGAAGAAATGGAATCTCATAAGTAGAATGGCACATGGAATCTGGTTAAAGCACCAGAAAATAAGAGGATTATTGGCTGCAAGTGGATTTTCAAAAGGAAACCAGGAATTCCAGGAGTTGAAGAACCTAGATTTAAAGCTAGGTTGGTTGCACAAGGATTCTCACAGGTGGAAGGCATAGACTACAATGAAGTTTTTGCTCATGTGGTGAAACAAGTGTCGATTAGACTTCTCTTATCAGCTGTAGCTAATCAAGACCTGGAGTTAGA
>NC_025697.1:20382502-20391703 GCF_000633955.1 Camelina sativa | reverse complement strand
GTTTAAGAACTGATAATGGCTTGGAGTTCTGTAACAATCAGATGGATGAGTTATGTAAGGAATCTGGTATCAAGAGACATAGAACTTGTACATACACTACTCAACAAAATGGAGTTTCTGAGCGTATGAACAGGTCTATCATGGATAAAGTAAGATGCATGCTTTCTGAAACTGGTCTGGAGCAAAAGTTTTGGGCATAAGCTGCATCTATAGTAGTCTACTTGATTAACAAATCACCAAATTCTTCAATAGAATACAAGCTACTGAAAGAAGTCTGGTCAGGAATGAAACCAGATTTATCACACTTGAGAAGGTTCGGATGCACTGCCTATGTTCACATTACTCAAGGTAAGACAGAACCAAGAGCCATCAAAGGTGTCTTTATGGACTATCCTCAAAATGTGAAAGGTTATAGAGTGTGGATTCCAGAGGAACTAAGGTGTACGACTAGTAGGGATGTGGTGTTTAATGAGGAGGAAGTCTACAAAGATCTTTTGGAACCTAAAGAACAGACGCAAAGGAAGACTAAGAAAGTAACTTTCAACAAAGATCTCATTCAGGGTCCTTCAAATAAAAATCTGCAAGAAGAGAGTTCAGCTGAAGGTGGAGTTATCTCAGAAACAGAAAATTCAGCTGAAGGTGGAGATACCGAAAGTTCATATTCAGAATCTCCAGAAACTGACAATGATGAAAGTAATGAAGATACAAAAGATCAAGAAAACTTAGATAATTATCTCCTAGCCAGGGATAGAGTAAGGAGACAGGTCAAACCACCTACAAAGTTTGCGGATTTAAATTTTGTAGCATATGCATTATCTGGAGCAGGAGTTGTTGATCTATATGAGCCTGCATCCTACTCAGAAGCTAAGGAAAATAAAGACTGGAAGTTATGGGATGGTGCAATGGATGAAGAAATGGAATCTCATAAGTAGAATGGCACATGGAATCTGGTTAAAGCACCAGAAAATAAGAGGATTATTGGCTGCAAGTGGATTTTCAAAAGGAAACCAGGAATTCCAGGAGTTGAAGAACCTAGATTTAAAGCTAGGTTGGTTGCACAAGGATTCTCACAGGTGGAAGGCATAGACTACAATGAAGTTTTTGCTCATGTGGTGAAACAAGTGTCGATTAGACTTCTCTTATCAGCTGTAGCTAATCAAGACCTGGAGTTAGAACAACTTGATTTTAAAACAGCCTTTCTACATGGTTTATTGGAAGAAGAAATCTACATGCATCAGCCTGTAGGATTTGAAGTTAAAGGGAAGGAAGATAGAGTGTGTCGCTTGGTTAAATCACTCTATGGTTTAAAGCAAAGTCCAAGACAGTGAAATAAGAGATTCAATGAATTTATGAAGAATCAAGATTTTCATAGAAGTGAATATGATCCATGTGTTTATTTCAAAGGCTCGGATGAAACAAATAAAGTGTACTTACTAATCTACGTGGGTGATATGCTTGTTGCTTCCAAGGACATGAAAGAAATTCAAAAGTTGAAAAACAGTCTGATGGAAGAGTTTGAAATGAAGGACTTAGGCCCATCAAACAGAATCTTGGGTATGGAGGTTATCAGAGATAGGGAGAAGG
Organism: Camelina sativa; assembly: GCF_000633955.1. Taxonomy (NCBI): domain Eukaryota; kingdom Viridiplantae; phylum Streptophyta; class Magnoliopsida; order Brassicales; family Brassicaceae; genus Camelina; species Camelina sativa. The sequence continues at coordinate 20,390,119 of NC_025697.1, read as the reverse complement.
GAATTCTGAAACTATCACAAGGAAGGTATCTAAGTCAAGTGCTTAAAACATTTATTATGTTTGACGCAACACATGTGGCTACTCCCATAGGTTGTCAATTCAAACTTAAGAGTTTAAGTCAAGAGGAAGAAGCAACAGAGGCTAAACTCATGGAGAAAATTCCATATGCAAGTGTAGTTGGTAGTTTAATGTACGCTATAGTGGGATCAAGGCTATATTTGGCTTATGCAGTGGGTTTAGTGAGTAGATTTATGGGAAAACTAGGAAGATCTCATTGGCAGGCAGTAAAATGTATCATGGGGTACTTAAAAGGTATACATTGGATCTTAATCTAACTTTTACAAAGCAGTTGGATTTTCAGGCTCAAGGGTTTTGTGATGCAGATCATGCTAAGGATCTAGACAGAAGAAGATCTATTACTGGTTACATATTTCAAGTTGGAGGTAACACAGTAAGTTGGAGATCGGGTTTGCAACAAGTTGTTGCAATTTCAAGCACAGAATCAGAATATATGTCACTAACAGAGGCAGCTAAGGAAGCAGTTTGGCTGAAAGGAATATGTTCTTATTTGGGTTTTGTTCAATCACAGGTTAAAGTATTTTGCGACTCACAAAGTGCTCTATGTATGGCGAAAAACAGTGTATTCCATGAGAGGACAAACATATAGCTGTGAAGCACCATTTTATCAGAGATATGGTTGAACAAGGTAAAATTTTGGTTGAGAAGATTCACACATCAATCAATCCAGCAGATATACTTACTAAATCATTACCTGCTAATCGATTTGAAGAAGGTCTGCTACAGCTCAGAGTCGTCTGAAGCTGTGGGGAGAAGCTCAGGATCAGTGGGTGCCTCAGACAAGCAAAGGAAACGGGTTAGTTTTCTGGTTCAGCTGAAATGGGGAGCTCTATTTGATGTACTAAACAGGTCCTAAGACTAAGAATAAAGAGTCTTGGAAGGTTAGCTGAATCTATGAAAGAGTCTGACGAAATTAGTGACTAGAAATTGTTGTTCGGTGGTTTGGATCTCGCAAAACAGTAAAAAGTTATTGAGTTTCAGCATATATCTTAGATACTGTAAAGTGAAGATTTATGAGTCTAAACAAAGCTGAAACTAAGTTTAGAATCCTTTACATGTGCTACACATCGGTGAAGAATTCAGCGTGAGAAATTGCAAGGAGTGAAACAAAAAGTGGGTTAGCTTGTGTTTCAAAGCAATTAACGGAATTAATTTCTAAGCAAGGAGAATAAATTTTCTAAGAAGAATGTGGAGCTTAATTTCGTCATTCTCAATTTCGGAGATCGGAGTCGCAAATTGACACCGTGAGGAACGACGACGGAGATGACACCGAAGGAGTCAGAGACATCGGAACTAGACATAGAAATCAGAGAAGGGTTGGGGATAGACACATACGGAGAGTGACGCCGATAACGGTTTGAGACATAATCGAAGATGTTAAAAATTGTCTCATGAAACTATAGAAGAGAAGAGTGTCGAGCGTGTCCAGCCGAGAAGACAAAGTTGTGTTTGGTCAAAGGTGGAGATTGAAAGAGTTGACCAGTCCACAACTTGTTTCTTCTTGGGCCAAAGTAAAATGGACCTCACATTACAAGAAGAATAAAGAGAAGAGGAGTTGGGCTTTTGGTAATAGAAGTCCACACGTACAAAGTCGGTTAAGACGTAGAAGGGAAACATAGCCTTTATATACAAGCTAGGGTTTGTCTTCTTATGTATCGTTTTTTATCTTCTCTTAAGTCGTTTCTTGTAATCTCTTTGAGAGCTTTGTGTAACCTTGATTTCTATAGTGGAAGTTTGAGGGCAAGAGATCCCTCACGAGACGTACCCGTAACCAATCGGGGAACTCGTTAAATTCTTGGGGTCTTTTACTTTATTGTTACTCATCTCCTAAGTAGAAACATATAAGAACACTTAGATCAAAGCACCACAAGAAAACATAGAATTGCCGACTACAAAAACAGTCACTAAACAGTCGCAAATACTTAGTAACGACTATTTGGCGACTGAAAACTGTAGTCGCTAAACAGAGCGTCGCTAAAAAAATCAGTCGCTAAATAGTCGGCAAATAGCTACGAATTGGCGACTGATAGTTTTGGTCGTTGTTCCCTCGCGAAACAGTCGCTAAAATGGCGACTGAGTTGCAACGCTTTAGTGACTGATTTGGTTACTCATTTGCGACTGTTTTGGTTACTGATCCGTGTACATTTTCGTGATTGTTTTACGACTGTTTAATTATCGATTTATCAGGTTTTTTCTTGTAAATCCGGTCAAATTGAATTATTTGATTTTGTAATACGTGGGCATTCGGTTATTTCGGGTTATTCAGTTTCGGTTTATTCGAACCGAATTAGAACAAAATAATGATAATGGACCTTAAAATTTACAATTACAATCCAATAAATCATGGGCCCTATACAATACACAAGCCCAAATTAGATAACAAAAACAAGTCCATAAAAAATTAGGGTTCACGGACTCCACAGCCGCCGGATCTGCAACGGTGATGATGGCATTCGATAGTAAGATCTCCTGGTGAAGAAATCTGCCCTGTCGAGATCAGCTACAATCATCAAAACAACATGCAATCCAGTAGATCTGAGAACATCTAAAACTGAAAAAAAAAATAGGAAAACAACAACAAACAAAAAATGAAAATCGAGTAGATCTGAGAGCTTACCAACCGTGGGTGGGTGTGGTGATGAGGAAACTAGTTACAGAGAATCCAGAGACAAGGCCAACAACGTTTCAACTCTCTCTTGAAAACCACTAGCCATGGATGAGGACGAGTGAGAAATGATGTTGCGACGAAGGAGAAGAAGAAAATACATAAAAAGGTGGGATTTAGGGAGTTTCTTCTTCCTCCTCCTCTTTTCTTTACTCCGGCCATCAACAACAAAAGGGAAACAAGAACGGGATGAAAATTTAGGGTTCTCGATTGAGAGCAATTGAGATCTAAGGTTTTTTCGGGGAAGAAGAGAAATGAGGGATTAGCGTTTTCTTGGGATTAAGATGAGATCGATTTGGGTTTGGGCCGTTTTCTTACGGACCAAATTTGGTTTAAGGCCCAAATTACATAAACCAGTCGCTAAATAGTACCTGCTTAGTCGCAACAATTGGCGACTGAAAACCCGGTCGCCAAATTAGTCGCAAATTGGCGACTACAATGCGACATTATATATTAATTTCGAATTAACGTCTATTTAGCGACTGTTTTATTTGTGTAGCTATTGAGTAGCAAAACAATCGCAATTCAGTCGTTAAATTTAGCGATTGTGTTTTAAGTCGCAAATTGCAGTCGGCAATTCCATGTTTTCTTGTAGTGAAGGTTGAATTTACCGTTGCGTTACTTGACAGGGTCTCCTTGTCGCAGTCCCCTCGATGGTGTAAACGGCTCTGTTTTTCCCCATTCCATAGTATCGTCATTAACGGGCTCTCAACACATTGCATGATCCAGCGACACCAATTCTCTGAAAAACCCGCAACCTTCAGAGTCTCTTCCAAGAAATCTCACCTTACACGATCGTATGCTTTTTCAAGGTCCAGCTTCAGTAACATCCACCCCTTTCTACCTTTCTTACGCCGCATTGAATGTACCGCCTCTTGAACCACAACAATATTGTCAGTGCTTAATCTCCCTGGAATGAAACTGGCCTGGGCAGGACCAATAAGCTTAGGTATCACCTTCTTCATCCTGTTCACCATCGTTTTTGTAATCGTCTTGAACAGAACGTTGCATAAACTGATGGGACGAAATTGTGACATTACCTCTGGATTCATCACCTTATCGATCAGGACCACCAAAGCATCATTTGTTGCCTCCGGTAGAATCCCATGGTCAAAGAACTCCAACACAAAACGTATCACCGATGGCCCCACTACCTCCCAGCCCTGATGGTAAAACCCAGGTTAAAAACCATCCGGACCAGGGGATTTAAACTTACCCATACTCTTAATCGCTTTCACCACTTCATCTACAAAGAAGGTTTGATTCAATTCAGTCATTTCCACTTGCAACAACCTCATAAAGCTTGTTTCCAGCAAGCATTCTGTATTCATATCAACCCCCTCAAGAGAGTAGAGATTCTTATAGAAGTCTATTGTCGTATTCTCCAACTCTTGTGCATCAGATATCCATCTACCTTCCGCATTCTTCATCATTTCGATTCTGTTCTTTCTTCTGCGTATAACTATGGAAGTGTGAAAGTACTTAGTATTTCTCTCTCCCAAAGTGATCCACTTCTCCCTAGATTTCTGGAACCAGAGGATCTCCTCCTGCTCTAGAACCATATCCAGCTCCTTGTTCAAGTCTTCTTCTTTCCGTAATAGTGCATCATATTGGTAAATATCCAACTGATCTTGTACAACCTTGATATCATTCGCCAAGCTCTCCTTACGCCTTAGTATATCCCCAAAAACTTCATGGTTCCACACCTTAAGAGTATCCTGCAACTTTTGCAAAGCAAGTGGCATTGTCACCGCTCAATCCCAGGATGTTGCAAGTAACTCCTTAAATCTAGGATGATTCAACCACGCTGCTTCGAATAGAAATGGTCTCCTCTTCGGGTTCCCTCAGGCCATTGGACACAACTGCACATGTAACGGAGCATGATCCGAGGCCAAAAAAGGAAGATGAGTTACCGACGCTTCCTGCCATCTCAAACGTGTATGTGCACAACATAAGACCCGATCAAGGCGTTTAGCAACATAAGTATTCACCACCCGTTCTCTACGCCAAATGTATTTGTTACCCTCTAAACCCATGTCAATTAGAGAATTATGGTGAATCCACCATCCAAAAGCTAGGAAATCCTGAGACAACTGCCCATTGCCTCATGATCTCTCGTCAGGCGAACGATAGTTAAAGTCGCCACCAATTATCAGCGGCTCACTAACCCCCTGCAAAACCACAATTAACCTCTCCCAAAGCTCACTTCTCCGACTCGGTGTAAGTGCCGCATACACCACCACCATATGTATAGGATCGACCCCATTATCGACCGCACCACCACATGTTTTTGCCCCATTTAATATTATGATCAAGTTTGATGTTCAAAAAACAAAAACGAGAAATTAAAATATGTATATGTACAACAGATAAGTGAAAATATAATATGAGATATTTTGTAGAATTACAAATATCTGTAACTATAATTAATTTAACTAAACCAAGTTGGTCCTCTTCACATCTTTCAAAAAACACTATAAATATCCACAACCTCTCTTCATTTTCTTCATCTCTCTCTCCCAAACACACTTAATAATTCTTAAAACACCAAATACATCTTTTGAAAGTAATAATGGCTTTAAATAACTCACCCTCTCTTGCTCTTTACATTGCCCTCAATATCCTTTTTGTCACCTTAACCACTGCAGCTGATTGTGGATGCAACCCAAGTCCTAAGGTCCCAACTCCTTCAGTCCCAACTCCTGACCCTAGGCCGGTCACGCCTCCGACCACCCCTAGCTCATCTGGAAACTGTCCTATCGATGCTCTCAGACTCGGTGTGTGCGCCAATGTCCTAAGCAGTCTACTTAACGTGCAATTGGGTCAGCCATCATCTCAATCATGCTGCTCGCTCATCCAAGGTTTGGTTGACGTCGATGCTGCGGTTTGTCTATGCACAGCTCTTAGTGCTAACATTCTCGAAATCAACCTTAACGTCCCTATATCTCTCAGCGTACTTCTCCACGTTTGTAACAGAAAGCTTCCATCTGGTTTCCAATGTGCTTGAACGATATAGCTATGCATACTACTCTCACGCACAGTGTTCTCTTTATAATCATTACATGAGTTCGAATAATTGCATGCATGTATGCAAGTGAAGTGTCTAATGTTTTAATCTTTTGTCTAAGTTATCTTTAGCACTATTTTGTAAACGCTTTTCCGCGTATATGTGTTTCTGTTGTAATTTTGTTCTTAAACTAAATGAAAAATGTTTCATATACGTAGTGGATGTGTTGACAAAAAAAAAAGTATATACATAGTGAATCGTTATGTATTAAAATATTCCCTTTGTATTTTGGATTGGAGGTTCAATACAATCAAATTATTTTCTTTTTTCTAATTTTGGGTGAGCAGAGTGATCATCAAAATGGGGTCTAGAACTAATAAAATAATCTAACCACAAACAACTTAAGCTATTCGACTAATCATATGAAATCAAATGGACTCCAACACCAAACTGGAGGAATCTAGTTCGACTTGATTTGTAAAGACTATACAACATAGCCGCCTGATAACATAAATAGTCTAAGCATCTACATCCCGATTCCCAGCATACATACAACTTTGTTTCGAATAAAAAATTGAATCCGAAAAAAGCGAGTTGACGTCTTACCCCAAATCCAACAACCACTAAGCCACAAAACATGTTTGGCCAATCAAATGATTATTGTCCGAGAATGCTAATGCCAGCTGCAGTTTCTTAGCTTACTACCGTTTACGTATATATTATAATTCTTATACGTATTTTCTAAACTTTTTTACAGTCACGTATATTAATATATATTTTAAAAATTTGAAAATATGGATTTGGACTTTTTTTGTGGAAACTTCGGTTTGATATACTATATACATAATATTTATCAATATTTTACAAATTTGACAGTGATAACAATGGATTATATCGCTTTTTCAGGATTAACCTGCATTTTTTGGATTTAGAAGATAAATTGCAATAAACAGCGATTTGCATGTTTCTTTTGCAAAAATCCCTTAAAAAATTTGATACAGTATATGCACAGTGAAACCTTATTATTAATGTGTTTCTACTCCCTAAAAAACTGTGTTTTGTTTTCCTTGTTCCTGGTTTCTTTTTAAGAAGTCATAAATGTTATTTTTTCAAATTGATTTTTTTTTCCTAACATTGCTGAAAAGATGATATTTTCTTGGAGGACAAAATTTATTATTGACTTTAATAAATATTAGAACCAGCCTTTTCCAGAAAATAAATGATTTTGCGCTACTCTAAGTTATGAGTGTTCACATTTTAGTTTCATGTTTGCATTATGCCCATAATCTAGATTCCTGTGTTTTTTTATTTGTGAAAATATTTTCTAAAATTTTAGTTGTATTTCTAAATGGAAAATAACAGCATAGATTAAAGAACATTGTATATAATATCAGTTTATCATTAAACCTCCATAGTTCTAACTCTAAAATGTAGGAACATATTAAGTCGTAAAAAAAAAAATTTAAAAAAACATATTAAGTCGTAAACAATACGAATCGATGTAAGAAAAAAAAAAAAAAAAAAAAAAAAAAAAAAAAAAAAAAANTATGAATCGTTTCAACCTTATTACCTTATGTACATTATAAAAAGTTGGAGGTTCTGTATACACAACCTTAAAAACAGGTTAAGTATAAATTCTCTTGCTATTTGCGATTAGCTAGTTGTAAACTTGTAATTTTGAGGCTACCATGTAAACGGACCATCCCGGTTCATGAATGATTTTGATGTCTCCTTCTTTATGCATAAGAGGATCCAAAAATTCGAAAACGTTTCACATGTAACATATATTTTCAAGGAAGTTCTCGAAACTTTTGGGCCCTTAGCTTCTCCCTCTACTGGGACTAGTTTGTGATAAATACATACATTT
>NC_025697.1:20372510-20382450 GCF_000633955.1 Camelina sativa | reverse complement strand
AGCTCTCAAGTAAAATGGCTACAAGCCAAAGAGAATATGATAAAATGTGTAATGGGGTCATGAACTCATGATGGTGGTGATGATAACAGCATTGACAATTTCACAATAATACTAATATGAATGCACGAATCATATATTATTTATTAATTATAATCGTTTTACAAAAACGATCTAACAAATAATTTCAAGGTTCTTTGAATCTACATAAAGGAAAATAAAAAGGTCAGAGTTTGTATATGTTGAAGATAAGCGCAAGCAAATAAATAAAAACAGATGTTTTGTAAAATTACAAATATTTTTAAAATAATCAATTATACTAGAACAAGTTGGTCCTCTTGTTATCCTTCTACAACCCTATAAATACCAACATCCTCTTTTCATTTTTCTTCATCTCTCACTCTCTTAAACATACTCAATCTTTGAAACACCCATCCTAGAAAAAGAAAAGAAAAAAAAAAAGACAACAATGACATCAAAGAACTCAACCTCTCTTTCTCTTTTCTTCGCCCTCAACATCCTATTTTTCACCTTAACCGCTGCAACTGATTGTGGTTGCAACCCAAGTCCTAAACAAAAGCCTGTCCCAAGTCCTAAGCCCAAGCCGGTCCCAAGTCCTTCGGTTCCAAGTCCATCGGTCCCAAGTCCAAACCCTAGGCCGGTCACGCCTCCGAGCACTGGTTCATCTGGAAACTGCCCTATAGATGCTCTCAAGCTTGGTGTATGTGGAAATGTCCTAAGCAGACTACTCAACATCCAGTTGGGTCAACCATCAGCTCAACAATGTTGCTCGCTCATCCAGGGTTTAGTTGACGTCGATGCTGCGGTTTGTCTCTGCACTGCTCTTAGGGCTAACATTCTGGGAATCAACCTTAACGTTCCTATATCTCTCAGCGTTCTTCTCAACGCCTGTAACAGAAAGCTTCCGTCTGGTTTCCAATGTGTTTGAATAATGATATGAGCATACAAAGCGTACGTGCGCATTATTATGGTTTGAATAAATGGGTGTAAGTTACAGTTTGCCTTTAAACTTTTGTTTTTAATAGTGAAATAATAAATGTACGTGTGAGGTTTTATTGTTTTTCTTTTGTCTGTTTTTGTAAACGTTCCCGTCTTCCGGGCGTCTATGCTTTATAGTAGCAATTTATTTCTATTTTCAACAAGTTTAATGAAAGAGATTTTGTGCAACGTCGCATTTTCGAATTCTTGCATTTAGATTACTATTACAATTTTCAGATTAACATTTTTATGATGTCAAATGCTAATTTTACTTGGACAGTTATTTTCTACTAAGACAAATCTTGATCATTGTGATATTACATATCTCGAGATTCGTTTGAATTTTTTTCCTTTCAAACATGAATTTCAAGTATCCTAAAACTATATTTAAGACATTTATTAGTAGACAATTCTCCAACGAACATCAAAGTTTTCGAATCTGAGAATGAATAGCTCAGTTAGTGAAATCAAAGTTTTGTTCTCGTTTGTGAAAGAGAATGTAGTTCGAGTGATCATGTCAATTCAGTGATGTTTATGTGCTTTCATTAAATCATAGCCTATGATATCGGAAGATAATATGTGTGGTCATGAGTCCATGTTTAAAAGGCCTTGACCGAAAAAAATTGTGACAAAAATTTTGAACCAAAATTAATTCTTGGCGAATGTTTTGATGTTATACGTGCTAGTGTTCTTGCCATACTGATTTTTTATTAATCTATTTGATCCATAATGAGCGGTACTGTGGAAGAAGTGAGTAGTTTAGAACTCATGTTTTTCGGTCTTACTCATTAAAACATAACCAGAAAACCGGAGAATGGTTAATTCAGTATTAAGGTTTAAGAGGGAGTCTTTAATTCGGATGAAGGATTTGATATTATAAGATTTGAATAGAAGATTTTTTCACTCTGCTTTTTCTTCCTCTGCTTTAAACCTTTATTGTCACGAGTTGGAGATCTTTGCATGTTTCAAATTCTTAATATTGAATTACTAGATCTTCTAGCCAAGATGAATAAATATCTCGGCTCGAATATCCTGACTTGGTTAATCGACTGTCTTTAATTTTCTTTTGCTTCAATTTCTCATTTGTATCGAGCCAAGGTTATAAATTGGCAGATTGAACTCCATCCACGCATAACGTGATTGGTAAAAATTCACAACAACTTTGTAAGAACGTATAGAATCTTGAAACGCGTGATAAGAACTCAAAAGAATGTTTTTTTTTTTGTGTGTGAGTTCATTTTTACTTTCGGATCTAATTAACACTCACACGAATAAATGTTCATTTTCAGGGTTGTTTGACCCGTGACCCGTGATGGTGTGAATGTGAGTTACAAGTTCAATGGCAGAAGCAAATGGAGGTATATGTGGGGACACTCATTTGGAGTCTTGCAAAGATATTTTTACGAAGAAATCAAAGATGATTAAAGAATAATAGCTGAACTGAATAACATAAGTTTAGATAATGAATTTTTTTTTTTTTGTATTTTAGACGAACACATTATAAAAAAAGGATTGCATAAATTTTCTCTTTTATTTCAAAATATATATCTTGTTGTCAAACCACTTGCATTTATTACTGAAAGGAGAAGGTTCATAAAAGCAAAGATTGTACAACAAGAAGAAACAAGGGCATTCCCCAATGCCACAACAACAATGAAACAAAGTAGAGATAAAGATAGTCGGCAATAGGTTCTTGAGAGCTTTGAGCCAGAATCTTGGAAGGATCTTGGTACATGTGAGATCAAGATTGTCGACAAACTCTTCCATGACCAAGTCAATGGATGAGAGGTAGCCACTGCCATATGACGTGTTGGCGTTAGAGAAGGGGTCAAAGCTGAGCTTCTCACCGGTTTGAGAAGGTCTACACGTGGTAGGAGCAAGAGCTTGACACAAATTCGAGCAAAGGTTGGTATGCTCTGTGGCTTAAGGATGTCTAGTAGAGTTGTCATAGGGTTTAAAATGGTCTTGGAAAAATCAAAACCGAAAATAACGCTAGGACAACTTGAGTTCATGACCCAAATACCATAGACACTCAAGCGATAGGGTTTAAAGGGTAGAGCCGAACAGATTACTATTACCAGGGTTCTCAGGAGGAGCAAGTGACGCCAAAGCAACAATGATGAATTACCTCTCAGATGGAAACCATAGAGAGCATAATCTTGATCACACCATTGGCTAAGTATCGACATCAATATAAGTTGTAAAGTAGTGTACCTGGATTGAAATAGCTTTAGGATTGGAGCCACCATTGTATGAGCCTTTTCCCGGAGAAGAATCAATTGAACATGATTAAATGCAGCTATCACGGGATATGGAGGTAGAGGAGTGAGGAAGATTCGGTAACCAGCGCTCTATGGAGGCATGGTCATAATGTTGTTCTTCATCACTCCGCAGAAGTAATTAGAGACCAACATCAAAGTTCTCAAGAGCCTAGAGCTTAGATGGAGAGTGGTCGGCAGTGGATTGCTTTGAGTCAGGGATTGGAGATGGCATTCACGGACATCGACCAGATCTAAAAAGGTGTCTTCTGCCCTTACAATCAAAACGAGATAACGATATGATATGCCTTCGTGGATACTCAGATTTGGCAAAATTGGGCTTTTTCCTTGAGGCCTTTACTGTTAGAAATCTTAACGGGCCGACGAAAGTGTCAAGGCCCACCAAAAGAAGCCCATTGCTCTTTTTGGTTGACCTAGTTGTGATGATAGCACAGCGGCGGTGGCTGGTCGGAGACGGTGAGTAGATTTGCAGGATTAAACACATCTCCGATAAGCAAAATTCCAGCAGAACCAAGCCCGATGGAGTCTTGCAGCGCCCTTTAGCTCTGTCTATTGATATCTCGCCGAGATCTGAGGTTTGAGGGAAGATTTGTAATCAAATAAGAAACGGGTAAAAATATAAAGAAAAAAAGAGAGGAAACTTTAACAACGAGGAGAGCAGATGGAGTGAGATCCCGACGCTCCATCTGCGTCGGAGGAGGGTGATAGATTTAAGGCTTCGGTAGTACTGCTTGATAGAGAATTTTTTTTGGCTCTACATGTAAGGAAAATTTTCCTTTCAAAATATATATCTACGAACACGATTTAACTACATAAACATAGTTATAGTTGATCGATCTCCAATGTTGGGGGATGCGGAAGTCGATTTTACCTAGAGCATAACTTTTCGAAATTTATTGTAATTTTTAACAAATAACTAAAAAACATAAGTAACAAGTAACAACTACAAGAATTAAGAAAATGAGTATGGGGCACGTTTTCCACCCCTCATAAGCCTAAATCCGCCACTAATGTACAGTTAGACCATATCAAACCAAACTTTACAAGCTAAACCCTAAACGTTAAATTTGAAACAACAAATCGTAAATCCTAACTCCAAAAGGCAAAAGCTAAACTCTAATATACAAACTTTATTTTCATCTATATATGGATAGTAACTGGCTTGACTGTGACAAGTTTATGTATATCTACAAGAACTAGCTATATCGTACATGTAAACTTAGTTATTCTTGTAATTTGTTCGCAGTTTGACAAAACATGCAAGCTAGCAAGTAGCGATCCATAGCTAATTTCTACTATACAAAGTAATACGATTTAGAGGAGATCAGTTGCAGCTGTGATCCTGTATAAATTTAACTAAAAATACTTCTCTTCACAATAAATAAATTTTAAAGTAATAATAATTATTATTATTACTGTGCATTTAACGAATGCTTACAAAAAAAACACGAAAATGAACGATTAAGACTAATCAGTCGCCGTCAGGTTGACTTTATTTGGAGCCACAAATATTTTAGTACGTAGATTAATGCTCAATTAAAGGTTTCTGCTTATATTTGGACCGCATATGGTCAATTAATTCCTACAAAAACTCCTAACATATAAAGCCTTTGTTTAAAATTGTGAACCTGAATAATAGCGAATAAGAAAGATAAAATATCTAGTCTTGGCCGACAAAAAAACACGTCTTTGAGTTAAACCAAAAATAAAAATCTGTTACTTACGAGTTTAATATATGCAAGAAGGATACAAGTAAAGATACAGGATTTTGATAATTACATATTAAATGTTTACATAACAAAATGTTAAACCAAAGATAAAAATATTTTACTTACTTCTGTGATTCTAATACACTCTCTTAAAATAGAGGGACGTGTTACGGAGACGTTGTGAGGGCTGTCAGGGAAGTGGTTTTTGGTAGAGAGATAGTCGAGTGCAAACATATATAATTTTGTTTATATGTGAACATGGTTTCTCAAACTATCAGTTGATTAATTTTGGATTTATTTAAATGATATAACTAAGATGATAGAAACTAATCTAACTATTGAGTAAATATTAAAAACAAATATTCAAAATTGATGAGTTGTGATTTTCATGAGATTTTCCTAGTCAAATTGCTCGATCAACTCTTAGAATAAAAGGATATAGTCATATAGAACACTACTGATCGTTTGAAACCTTGGGTAGAGAACATATTTGGAGGTTCTAGATAGTACACCCTTAAATCCCGACTACCATATTCTGACAAACCCGAATGCATGCATTGTTTTAATGTCTTCATATATATATATATGTTATGCATTCTTAAATTCAAAAACATTCACGTATAACATTTTTCGTGTGAAATATTTTTGGTGTGTCACCCAAGCAAGGATCGGAAAAGGATTGGAATTTAGTACCCAACCTTGACGTATAGAAGCCGTCAAGTAAAATGGCTACGAGACAATAGAAGCTGAATGATGGTGGTGATAATAACAGCATATATAATAATATGACATTATATATACTTATATATAATAGTAATATATGACTGCATAAATCGCATATTTTTATAAAATATAAATGACATTCAAATATAAAAACTATTTTCCAAATAATTTCGAGGTTCGACGACGTAGCTACATGCATGTAGGAAAATAAATGGTCATAATTTAAATATTTAAGTAGATAAGTACAGATAATTATATATATCTACGAATAAAATTGAACAAGTTGGTTCTCTTCTCCTTCTTACACCCTATAAATACCAACACCCTCTCTTCATTTATATTCATCCAATAACCCTTAAAACACAGTATCTATCTTTATAAGAAAAATAAAAAGAAAAATGGCTTCAAAGAACTCAGCTTCTCTTGCTCTTTTCTTTGCTCTCAACATTCTCTTTTTCACGTTAACCGTTGCAACTAACTGTAACAGCTGCAACCCAAGTCCTAAACCCAAGCCAGTCCCAAGTCCTAAGCCTAAGCCATGTCCTCCTCCAGTCCCAAGTCCTTCGGTCCCAAGTCCTAACCCTATGCCGGTCACACCTCCGAGCAACCCTGGTTCATCTGGAAAGTGCCCTATAGATGCCCTCAAGCTCGCTCTATGTGGAAATGTCCTAAGCAGTCTACTCAACATCCAGTTGGGTCAGCCATCATCTCAATCATGTTGCTCGCTCATCGAAGGTTTGGTTGACCTTGACGCTGCGATTTGTCTATGCACTGCTCTTAAGGCCAACATTCTCGGAATCAACCTTAACGTTCCTATATCTCTCACCGTTCTTCTCAACGTTTGTGAGAAAAAGCTTCCGTCTGGTTTCGAGTGTGCTTGAACGATATCACCTATGTGATGCCCGTGCACAATATACTTTTCAAAATTATTTCAGTTTGAATAAATGCATGTAAAATAGAGTTTATGTTTGAATCTGAATTTGTTAAAATGAATTATAAATGTGTGAATCTTAATTTGTAGCAATCTTTTTCTATTTCAACCTGTTTAATGAAAGAGATTTTGTAACCAACGTCTCATTTTCAAATTCTTGCTCTCGGCCAAGAATTTTTTTTTCTTTAAAACATATCCCTTAAATGATAACTTTCAATCATCTTAAAATTGTATTATAAAACACTAAAGTATGAATAGACCATTCTCCAAGATTGTGGTGTAGTTGAACATTAAGGTTCAATGGTGTTCATGTTCTTTCATTAGCCTATGACCGAAAGTTTTTGGTATGATAAGTTTAAACCGAAATCAATCCTTGGCCGAACGTTTTGATGCTTTGCTAGTGTTCGTTTATTCACTGTTGAAGAAGTGATTCCTTTAAAACTCAAGTTTCTCCGGTTTAGCTCATTATAACATAACCGAGAAATTGGAGACCGGTTAATATGGTATTGAGAGTTAGTACGAATACTCAGGTCGAACTCGATCTATTCGTATCAACGTTTGACACCTAGGATGGCGTGAAAGGAACTTTCAAGAATATGTTTTTGTGTCTCTTCGGTTCGGGTGGTATGACCCGTGATGATGTAAAATGACAGAAGTACATTGATGTATGTGGGGACACTGGAGAATTTTCCATTATAAGTCTTGCAAAGATATTTACAAATTAGTAGTCGCAAAAACCGACTCAAAGAAAAAAGGAAAAAACAAAAAGTAGTTAGCAATACTAATATAAACTAGCATTTTGATGAATAGCTAGCTGAATACGAAAATTGAAGGTGTTATCCGAATTACATGTATTCATCGCGTCGATTTTCTACTTGGATAATGCATGTGTTTACTGACGCTCTTCAGCGCGACATAAAATAACGGAAAATATAACCACGAGTGAAGAATAAAAATGAGTAAGAATTTGGATCCTTCTCTGAGTTCTCTCGTTGGAGAGAAGGTAATATTTATAGAAATTTTTTACCTCTTCGGATTAATATACCGAGTGAAAAATTGCCTCCATCGGTTTGAACCGATACTATGCACTCAAATACTTTCTGCCTATTACCTTTGCCCTTTTACGTCTGTAAATAAACCAACGAATCTCAAAGTTTGCATGTGATGTCATGTAATGTCTATGATTATGAGTTGCGACGGATGATACAGCAGGTTATTTATTTAATACTGGTTTCGATAGATTTATTAATCCGTGCATTAATCAGAGATGAGCTGTTTTACCTTTCACATGTGTAAAGTAAAATATTTGTACCATTGAACTTCGAGGGATTATACTACAGTTGTAATCATTTTGATTAAGGAATGGAAGAATTAGCTGAATAAAAAAACTCAAACAAAACTCAAACGAGTTGTAACATTTAAAGCCAGTTTATATATGAAATTCTAGACTTTTGTGTTCCATTCTTGGATATTATTCATATATGTTCAGATATTAAAAATAATTAAATGTGGATATTATTCATATATATTCATTTTTCTATTTACTTGAAAAAGGGATAAATGCCAAATATGTAGAATACTATAAATAAATATGCTATTTAAAAGTATTTTAAAGACCTTACTTACAATTTACAAGTTAGCACCTTGCTGGAAAGACAACTATTTGAAATATCTAGAATTAAAATGATATTGACGTTTGATCGAGTGATGAGATGCTAAATACGAAAAGTATTAAATAGCTGCCCAATCAAAATACATACCCTCTTTAACAATTTTCTTGTTTTTTTTTTTGTTTCTTTAGAAGAAGTTCGAAAAAAAATCTTGTTGTATTGTCGGGTTTAACTATTTTTGGTCGTATCATCGTTGAAAAAAATGATATTTTTTACGAAGACAAATGTTTGTTTATTGACTTTAAAGAAGAGTAAAAAAATCTTTTTCGGAAAGATCAATGATTTTTCTTACTTTAATTGTCTAAAATATGAGTCTGTTCACAACGTCTTTCATATGTTTGGGTTATATTAATACAATTTAGATGCATACCTTAATTTTTTTTCCTAATTTTAGTTTTGATTGCTTAGAACTATATTTATATATCAGTTAATTGCATAGTTAAAACTTAGTTTTGGGTCTAATCATATGACAATTAGTGTTCAAACGTAGACTAACCTCGTCTTTTTTTGTGTGTACTATCGACTCTTATATATTCGACTGATGATTGATTTAAAGTTAGTAGGGTTTCTTTTTGATAAAGTTATGATAAGATTCTTCATGAGACAAAAATAGATCCCAAGTTTCACATTTGCTTCGTCAAACTTTTTCCTTTTAAGGAAACTTTATTTACGTTTTGATAAAGTTATCATTTTTTTTTAAATTATTTTTACGTGTTTCGCCATTCTTGAAAATTACTTGCATACTTTTTAGTAAACTGGTAAGAAAGATTGCAAAAAAAAATTATTCTATTTTAATGTTTACATGTACGCACACGTGGTAATAGTTGATCATCTATTTAATGAGTACGTAAAGTATATAAAGTAATAAAACTAATAATTAAGCTTTACAAACTCAACTCTAAACTCTATAATTACATCTATATTACCTGACTTGATTGTGAGTTGTGACAAGTGCATGTATTATGATATATCTATATTGAAACACACACATACTGTCCTTCACCATTTCGTCCTTATCAAATGTCTCTCATAATTTGGTAATGATCTTATCAATAGTTTTCCCTTTTTTTTTTCTTTTTCTTTCTACTAAATAAAGTAGCTCTACTTGCTATATGGATCTACTTACATCTACATACACTATATCGCATACATACATGATACATTTAACTTCTGAAAACATTGTCGTAATGTTTTTGCAGGTTGCTAGAACATGTAAACAAATATCTCTTATTTTGTGGTCGGGATTAATCTCAGTCGTCATCGGATTGACATTTTTTTGAAACCGCTAATATTTTAGTAGAATAATGATTTATTAGTCTATTTGGACCGCACAGGCATAGCATCAATTCCTACGAAAACTCCAAACATATAGAGCCTTTATTTAGAAAATTATGATCGTCAACATCTAACATAAGACGATCCCTATTAATGATGAATACAAAAAACGACGATCCATATTAATGTTGAATACAAAAACGACTTCATTGACATCGACGAGATATGGACTACTCAGCTTGAGATAGCCATTATTTATTTCATATTAATAAAATATCCATCTTTGGCCGACAACAAACACGTCTCTGAGTTGAGCCAAACAGCAAAAAAAAAAAAAAAAAAAAAAAAAAAAAAAAA
>NC_025697.1:20357416-20372444 GCF_000633955.1 Camelina sativa | reverse complement strand
AAAAAAAAAAAAAAAAAAAAAAAAAAAATTGTTGTATCAATTGTTACTATTGCAAATTTTATGATATTTGTTAAGGCTTGTCTGTGAAAATAATCTTTCAAAGTTGTACTGTTTTCAGATTATTTGAGTGGCTTTTTCTGTATAGAATTAAGTACAAAATAGAAGATCACAATGAATATTTGTCCAAATGTTGGAACCACACTAAATTTTTCTTGGTGACCCTTTACAGTGAGGCTCTCTATAAACTCTTTATAAGACGCTCTTGAAGTTGAAGCTATAACCAAAAAAAAAACATTATTACAAAAGAACTGAAAAAGAATACTTCATCTTTAGATCTCCCAAGTTAAGATAAACAGAAAGCTCTGTGCTCATTTTCGAGAGACAATCTCTAGGGCGAGGAAGAAGTGCGGCACAAGTTCCTCCTTAGCTCTGAACCATAGCAAAATTAGATCCCAAATGTATTCGATAATCTTAAGCTGATTCACGGATCGACTCCAGTTGAACAAGTTTCTTGAGGGTATGAACCACTTGAAGGGCATCACAACTTTTGGCATATCGTAATACCTCAGCTTAAGCACAATCTGCCATCTCATCGGTGAACTCTCCAAATATGTTAGGACAATTTTCCCAACTTCTCTTATCCCGTGCTTCCCAGTAATCGCCTGTATACTTGTAACTTTGGCTCTCACCTTGTGGCTCGAACCATCTCGGTCTCCACCCGCTTTCTTGAATTTGCCGTGACTGCAGTATCAAAAGCAATTTATGGTTGTTAAAACATAAAAAAATTCATGGACTAGAGAACTAGTGTCGAGATACTCTCTGTACCATTCTTTGCCTTCTCTCTAATCGTTGCTTCTCTTCATTTGCCTTCTCATATTCACCGTTCTCCAAGTGACGTTGATCTGGTCGGAGCCTAGAATCTGTTGGAGGGAGCTCTTCCTTAACTCAGATGAACAATATTATGAACAAGATGTAAGTATAGCAGAAACCCAAAAATCCATGTTTGTAAATATAAACCGAAAGCAACACACTGTAATGTACCTCCAAACCAGGTGTCAGTTCATTTAGTGTGATCGCGAATGATGTTAAGTTGTATCTAGTGATATTAGGTGGTGGCTTTCTTGCTTTCCAAAGTAATGAGGCGCCTTCCTTGTTGAGTCCCTCCCCAGGAGCAAGATAGTAAAGGCTATCATTCCATTTACCAAAAACCGTTGCAGCCTTTTTTCCAGTTACATCTTCTACAAAACCATTAACCTATACACATATATATGATTATGAAGTTATTTCATGTATTCAAGACCTAGAAAACTATTTACAGTGTGTATCTCAGTGAAATCACCTGGTGGGGATTTCTATCGAGAATTGATTGCTCCTTGAACTTTAGCATACAAGAATATTGGCGATTCCCACGGATTTGCATTGTCCCATGGTGATCACAGTACAGTTTACCAAGTAGGATATTGTATATAGTTGTTGTTACCTAAGAGCAAAAAGCAAATGGTTATCAGTATCAGGGACAGATGTAAAACGTAGAAAAATAAAGGAGCTTTGTAGTTTATATATATTGCATACTTTGCTCCACTGGAAAATCTCTCCATCATCAAACTCCAGAGTCAAGATTCCAACAGGTTCAAGTTGAATCGATCTCCCCCAAAACTTTGACCTGAGGTTTGTGTCTCCCCAGAACTTCCACCCTTTACCTTCGCAATGGCAGGCAATAACTGTTGGATGGTGGCTGACCTATTATGAGAGCACAATACCCTGACGAATTATATGCCCAACTTCTTAAGAAAAGATTCTAAATTTAGCTTTTCTCCATAAATTTCATTTTTTTTCTAATGCAGATGAGTGAAGCTGAGTGTCCATTACAAGCAAATTTATGTGTTTTGAATACTAAGAGCTGCTCTTGAATCCGAGAGCTTCTGCCCACGAATCACAGATTTTGTATTTTATAGATCATTAATCATGTGTTGGAGAAAATTGACATATATGTTCACTTCATTAAAACTTCAGCATGTGTCAGATTACCTTCTCAGAGAAGAAACGAATTCCCTTGTCAGGAAAATCAGCTTCATAGGTTTCCCCAAGCAAAGGGTTGAAAGGTTTACAGTGCCGTCCTTCAGTGGAAGCATAACCAGAGACCGCAAAAGCAGCAACATTCAGGGCTCTAAGGAGACTGTTCCCCTGATGATGAAAAACTCTGTTAATCCAACAATCTGAGAGGTCAATTCAAGATAAAGTCATAAGTCTAGACCACCTATCATATCATGCAAGATCATAGAACTTATGTATTCAAAATCTTTAGTAATTGGTATTAAACTTACGTATAGAGTAGAGAAAACATTCGCATTTCCAGAGGGAAGCCAATTACACAAAACAGTAAGTTGTTGAAGTCACTTACGGATTTTCCGAATGCATATGCCTGGTCCAAGAGATAAGAGTACTCCATGTCTTCAAAACACTTTTGGAGAGAGGATATTGGTTCATTGAAATAAACAGGAAGACAAACTCGTGTGAGATCCTTTCCAACATTGTCTTTGATCATAGACCAGAGACTGACACTTCTCTCTTTCTCTGCTGGATCAGGAAGCTTTGTTCGTCTCTTGATATGCGTGTGCACAGAACCAACATCAGGTTCGCCAAATGATTCCTTTGTGTCATGGAATGAAGCCTCGTCTTCCTCAGATATATCCTCAAACTCTTGCTTATCATCAGATGAAGCACTTGTACTGCATTCTAGAAACTAAATAATGTCAAGCAAAACAACACAGGGATCTCTATGCAATTCCACTGAGTTTATGTAAAAGAAGCATAAGAAGAACTATCATTAAGGAAACAAATAATAGAATATCATAACAGAAGTATTATTCTACTCTGAGCTAAAGTTCTTCGGCAGCTAGATTGGTTAATGGCAGGACTGAAACAGAGAAAGAGAGACAGAGATGTAATTAAGCAGTTGAAATTGTGTGTACCACTATATTTTCCACGTCTTAAGCTGGAAGAGTTATGATTTGTTAATTGGTAGGGATTGTCATGGATCCCTGAGGCTTCAGCTTCAAGATTAGCCATCTGGACACAAAGAAATTCTCACTGTATAATAGTCAACAAGAATATAACCGAATGCAAGTGCAACAGAATCATCTTTAACAAATTTGAAAAGCAGTGAGACATCTTTCGCAAGATTCACAGATATCATTAAATGACATTCAAATTTTTGTATGCATGATACATAATTTGTGTTATGCCTAGGCATAGATTTATGAAGTTCAGAAATTATTAACTCAATGGACGAGATATCCTCATTAAAGGAGATAAAAGAATGTAACACATATATTTGAATAACCTTCTCATTAGCGATTCAATGTCAAATATAGCTAGCATGCGTTTGTGCAAATGCTCAGATGTTACCAAAGCAAGTTATGCAACTGTACTGTAAAGCCTGTGGAATACTAGGTCATTATATGAAAAGACACAACACAATGTGCAAGACCAAACTAAACAAATAAGATTATAAAAGAAAAGCAGTTTTACCTCTAGTTGCCTCAATGCCTCAAGCAACTTTGTCCGTTCTTCGTGGAGAAGTTTAATTTGTTCTTGAACTTCAGAGAACTCTGAATCCACAATCTGTTCGCACTCTTTTACAAAACTCTCGTTCATTCCCTCTTCAAGCAACCGTTTCTTAAGTCTCTCGGTAGATATGGATAAATCCTTTGGTGATACGAAGGAGAAATCCCCACTAACTGACTGGAGAGGAACTATGCCTCGGGTAGATGCTAAAGCTTGTAACCATGCAGCTCTATCACTCCTAGAATCAGTCCTCAGATGCAGAGTCTTGGTTGCAGTAAATATATAAAACTTTCTATGATCAGATTTGCTTTCTCGGTAAGATGAAACCTGCTGGAAAACAAAAGAATGGAATGATATTCATCAAATTACAAGCTTTATCCCTCAAACAAGTAAAAAAAATTTCCAACTATAAATGTAAATAAGTTGAGATCAGACTAGAACCTCTAATGTTCAAAAATGAACTATGAACAACAAATAAATCACAAGTTCCATGTTCCAACGAACAATTAGAAAGCAAACACACAATAATGCAGTTACCCGGAAAGAAAAAGAAAAAACACACGCAAAGTTTATGTCTGGATAAGCTTTTATTTAAATTAAGCAAATACAACTCTTAAAGTTAACAAAATATATATGGCCAGAATTTCCCCACAGTGGTGGCCTTCAGCTCCCACACAGCCACACTCCATTATTTATCCACACTTCATTATTTCCTACCGACTATTTATACCTACCATTCACCAATCATGCTGTAACTCCACGAAAAAAAAAAGATATGACAAAACCTACTGGTCAAGGATAAGATGGCCAAGAAAAAAAATCATAATGAACTCTCAAACCCATGCCTGGAAAGAAGATCGAGGAACAAAAAAAAAAGAAGTCAAAAGATAAGAGTCTTTTACATGTGACCAAAGATGACAAATTTCTACACTTATTGGCTTTACTACAAACATAAACCAAAATTTTAACGGATGTAAAAAATGTGTAAATGAGTCAAAATGTGTTCAACAAACTGGTCCTGCAATACTAGATTGTACTAGTAGACACCAGGCCAAAAAAGATGTTTTTGTATCTTGGCTATTTGATTTATCTGTAATTGAACTTTTAAAAACTGTTGAGAACCCACTCTTTAGTACTGCAATACCTGTTCATCTGGCCCACTACAGATAAACAAGCTAGTCAAAAAAAGCTTACCAGAGAATTGAAAATGCATAATGACAAACTACAGAAGTACAACCAATAGAGAGAAGAAGACGATGATATAACAGTACTTTACTCTGTCACACACACACAAAAAAATAAAATAAAAAATCACACACCAATTGGTTCTGTAGAACACAAACCAAATCAATCATGAGAGCAAAGGTTCCGGGAACTACCAAAGCGAAACAATCTCAACATTTGAAATCGAACTAATATATATATACCTTGAGATGAACAATGCCGATGGTTTTGTGATGTTTCCGACGACTACGGCCACTACAACTCTTCATCCTGGAGAGACGATCGGTAGAAATATCTCCGATTAACCTCACATCATCGGAAGGAGATAACATATTCACATTCTCCGGTCTACGGATCTTAGAGTAAGATAAGATTCCGTCGCGGAGTAGGAACCATCTAGATCTCCATCCTTTACCGTAATTAGTCCATTTGTAGACAATCCCAGCTACTGATCTTCCTGATTGAAGCTTCTCCCGATCGGATCCACCGTTCTCCGTCGCCGGAAGACTCTTTGACCTTGTCAAAGGCATCGCCGCCGTTTTGGAAAAGAAAAAAAAAAGTCTAAGGAATCAACACAGCGAATGAGATGAAGATGATTAGCAAAACTGAGAAGACAGATCACATTGATGATTTGATCTGTTAGATCATCAAGCTTCCCATACTCAAGAACTTGAGATTTTTTTTTTTCCCAGAGAAATTGAGTGAGAGAGAGAGAGAGAGAGAAAGAGAGACAGCGTAATATCTAATTTTATGCGCATACATGTATGTGTATATGCGTCATCATGATGATATTTATGTGATGATATATGTTGATAAATATCTGAGATGTTCAAAGACGTGAATATATTAAAAATAATCAGAAATGGTGTGCTTTGGTGTGTAATATATATGTAACACGTTTCTAATAATTATTAGTTTATTATCCATTGAAAATTATTTAAAACATAATAAAACTAAAATCTATACTAATATAAGTTTCTAAATGCGTCCATTATAAATAAAATGAATATGCTTCCAACAAGGAATGAGCAGAAAAACTTGATTTATTAGGCGTCCAAGCTTAAAAGTATATTCGATTTGATCGGGTTTTTTTGATCAAATTAAAACTTTCAAAAGTTTCAAAAAATAAATTATAATATTTAAAATTTTTAAAAGTTTTAATATTATAAATATTGAAACTTTCAAAAGTTCTTAGCTTTTAAAAAGTTTTTAAATATTATAATTTTTAAATTTTTAAAGTTTAAAATATTATAAATATTGAAACTTTTTAAAAGTTTAAATATTATAAATATTGAAACTTTTTAAAAGGTTCAAAATTTATATTTCGAAACCTTTTAAAAGTTTAAAATATTATAAATATTTATGAAAAACATTAATTATCTTATTTATCTACGTTTGTGCTTTTTATTTCTTATGATCTGTAAAACATATTTTTGTGTATGATTTTATAGATAAGTTGATATTTTTTCATTAATTTTTTATTTTTTATCTTATTTTTTTTTTATGAGAAAAGAAATGATTTTGTTCTTGGAGTTTGATGGATTAACAAGTTGTGTGGTAGTCTAAAAAAAGTTTTTTAGTGAAAAAAAGTGAAGAAGTTGACGAGGATGAAGAAGAAAAAGAGTATAGCGAAGAACGAGACGGTAAAAGTAATGATGACGATTACTACAAAATTTGATAATAGAAATGACAAGAAAGAATATGAAGAATAAGAAAACATTGAATAAAAACACGAAAACATAGGTGGTAGCGATCAATTAAATATGAAAACGAGTTAAATTCATGATGATAAAATTGTTTTGTTTTTCTGTTGGTCAAAGAAATGGTTTAGGATATGTGAGGTCATCAGTTTCATTCGCCTCGCCAGGATGTCGAGTTAAATTCATGATTTTTTTTTATCAGATTTGATTTTATAACACAACTGATTTTTATATTTCAAAAAATTATGTATCTGAAATTTAACTTTTTCATTAATACTAATTTAAATTTTTTATAAGATAATATTTTACTACCGTCATCAATCATATATAGTTTTCATCAAAATATATCAAATATACCCACGCATAGCGTGGGTTCAAAACCTAGTATATATAATAAGTTAAATGTTACGGTAGAATAAAATTGTACGCTTTAATACAGGAAGAATAAAATTTCTATAAAAAAATACTTGTACGCCTTTTTATAGATTTTTAATAAAAATATTTGTTTTTATATTTATTTATATAATTCAGGAAATTATTCATGATTTGATGATGCTCGTAGTATGGGACTACTACTAGTCTACTACATAAACCTCTCCAAAATATCCGACTCGAATTACTTGTATTGGATCCGAAACAAAAAACCCCAGTTCAGATCGGGTATAGATCTTCCATAATATATTAGATGGGTCTTCATTATACATACTTCTGGGTATCAGTTCGAGTCGGGTAATACTCGATACCCTATTAGTACCCATGTTTCAAACCTTTGTGTGTTTATGTTATAATATATGTTTGTTTATCAGTTGAGATTGTGAAAAATATGAAGTATCGTGTGTTTATCAGTTCGTCTTTCCACTCTCCACTAACTATATTTGCGAAAGATTTTCTTTTCTCTTTTATAAATTCTGTAACACTAATCCACAAAGCTAATATAGATCTCTTTGCTTCATCTCTTGACTCTCCAATCTGAGAGACTTCTACGACTCATTCAAAGGTAAGTTCCATCGATAAGTGACTTTAATTCATCAATTGATTCTTAGATTGTATATAGAGTCCCATCGATTAGTGAATTTAGTTCATTGATTTGATTCTTAGACTGTATATAGGTTTTGTTTGGCTTTGAAGTCGGGTCTTATGTTAAAGTTGTTGCATAGCATATAAGAGAACTATGATTATTGGTTTAGTGATATCACCTGCTACTAATCGAGGCAAAAGAAAATATGTTCCAGGAGAGAATGGAGAAACTTCTAAACCACCTAAGCAGCCTAAGGTACCGGCTACAAGGTCCCCTGTCTGGAAACACTTCACGAGAGTCAAGGAGCTGAAGGAAAAATGCAATTGTAACCATTTTCAACGAATATTGGGATGTGCATCAGCGTCTGGGACCTCTAACTTGAAGAAGCATCTGGATTTGACTTGCAAGCAATATAAGGCATGGGAGCAGAGACAATCTCAACATATCATCATTGAAGATGGAAATCATGAAAACTGGAAAGTTTCTGAAGAAGTTTTCAGAGAGGCTTCTAATGAGATGCTTGTGTTGACAGAATTTCCACTAGCATTCATCGAAGGATTAGCATGGGGACACTTTTGCAGTAAGATGCATCTCTTTAATCCTCATTCAAGAAGAACAGCTTCTAGAGACATTGTTGAAATCTTTGTGAGAAGGAAAGCAGCTCTCAAGAAGTGGATTTCAGGTAATAAACAATGAATGTCTCTGACAACTGATATTTGGGTTGCAAATGTTACTCGTGCGAGCTATATGGTGATCACCCTACATTTTGTTGATGCGAACTGGGAGCTAAAGAAGTTGATTATCGGTTTAAAATATGTCACGGATCACACAAGGAAGACAATATCATATATTCTGCTGGAGTGTTTAGCTGAATGAGGGATAGAGAAGATCTTCACAATCACACTGGATAATGCAACTGCAATCACAAGTGCACTCCTAAAGTTTCAGAGTTAATTCAAGTTAGTGAATAATGATGCATTAGTGATGGATGGAGAGTTAATGCACATGAGGAGGTGTTGCACACACATCATGAATCTTATTAGTAGTACTACATAAGCAATGTATTATTTTATTTTTTTGTCAAATCTACATAAGCAATTTGTAAGTGTTAAATCCATAAAAGAATTATAGAATTAAGATGGGAAAGTTTGTTTTTGAGAGACCAAAAACTTATTTTAGTTTTACATTATATAAGTCATTTATTTCTTAATGTGGTGGCCCTTCTTCTAGCTTAATTGTCATGGACCTCATGGGTAGTTTCGATCAATATGTCTAAATCTTTTTTTATCTACTATTAACTTTAGATTGTTATGTTTTATTTTGTTTTATAAAATGTCTCGTCTGCTCAACTTCTGAAAAAATGCACCAAAGTGTTACATAATAGAGATTTTTTTTTCTGAGAGATCACCATATTGCTTATCCTATCCTGACTTTCAACTACTTTCTAATTAATGTCAAGGACTAGCCAAATCGTTTTTTACTTCTAAAACCCAAATTCAAACATTCTATATAAATGTGATTTTTGTTTCTTCGAACTCGGAGGAGTGCTTTAGCGTATTCCCAGATATCACAATCCATTTGACCACGTTAATGTTAGATCATTTAAATTAGAAAGGAAAAAATACTTAAAAACATATTTTAACAAATACATTAGAGCAAAATCCATTTGTCTATCAATTCATGGTGTAACAAAATGAAATTGATTTTGTTGCTAAAATATAAATGAGAATTTTAAAACCAATCCTAAGAGTTCGCCTTAGTCACCCTTCTTTGACACAACCACCGAGGCATCTTCTCTCGATGGTACCGAGTCCGATCGGCGTTGCTGGATCTTTATCTCTTCATCTCCGCTGTCCTCTTGCTCTCTATAGTCTGTTTGGTTTTAGTATTCCACTTTTTAGAATAAACTATAGTCTTAAGACACTAGTAAAAGTATTCTAAATCACTTCAACTTATGTCTTGGTCAGTCTACATTTAAAAGCTATGTATTTATTTGTACAAATTTTTGAAAATAAATAAATAGAAAAACAGATGTGCTCGAGTATACAAAATTACAAATCTTAAAGTTGTCCCTTCATGTTATTGCAGCTTGAAATGTGACAGTTTTTGTCTTATTTGTACCTGTCGCATCCTTTTCATATTTCTATATAATTATCATCTCAAAAATTAACTAAGTTTGGTATTTTCACCAACAAGACATTTACAAAAAATGTTGAATGTAATATATCAAAAATAAATTTGTGGGCGAATCCACCTTATTGAATGGTGGTGCATGTGTACCATATGAAATTATAAATAATTTAGTTTATATATTAATTTTTAAAGTTAAAGTGGCATAATGGTAGGAATGCACCATATTAAAAATGAGGTCATGGGTTGGACACCCTCTTTGTTACAATTTTATAGTTTTTTGCACCTGGTGACAAGTTTGACTAGATCCGCCACTGCGTTTTGCTGAATCTGACGTTCCAACATCATACGTATAAAGCTATTTCCTACCATATTTTTTTATAATTAATGAACCAGTGTAACACCCGTGTCCTGGAATTAAAGTGGAAGAACGGATTAATTTATGTTAAATCATGAAATTGACCGGTTTGGTTTAAGTTCATCCAGTTTAGGGACGGTTTTAGGAAGCCCTAAGTGATGGTTTTTGTAATGCTTTGCACGCCTCTTCTCTCTTATTTCGTGGCTTCTCTTCATTGCTGATGTTGAGAGAAAGAAAGAGGGAGAGAAGAAGAGAAGCTTGTTGTAGTGTGAAGGAGATTTAAGGAGGAAGCAGAATAGTTAGGGTCTGGGAGGAAACAGTTTCAACATATCAAATTGTTGTCAAAGGTAACGACATTTGATAGAATTAGTCTCAAGTCCTTCATTGTCGTTCTCGTTTTTGCAGAACTGGATTTGGATTTAAACTCGATGAGTTATTGGCAGTTTTGTGAGACACGTTTCCTCAGACGCGAGTTGGGACCATCGGGAATTGTAACTGAGATCGTGGTCTGGTCTGGTATCTGATCGGCACTAGATTTTGTGGGAAGCTATTTGACGTCTAGTGCTAGTTTTTCACTGGAGGGATTTGATAGTTAACGGTTGGTTTTTATTTTATGATTTCGTCTTTGAGACTCTTCTTTTCTGATGTTTCTGTCCAGTTTTGCTATAAGTCGTTTTTGGTTGTGTGGCTTGTTGTAGGGCGTTTCTGGTTGTATACTTTATTATAATCAGTCTGATAAGGTGAGTGTGTGACCATGAGCTTATCTGAGCGATTGGGTTGTATGACTTGTTTTGTGCGATGATATGTATGTGTGGTGAATGTGTTATTGGGTGACCTGTTCAATGACTGGTTTGTTAAATTTTATTTGTGTTTGTACTCTTGATTTGCTTGTGTGTATAGCTCGTAGATGGGAGGATCGTCTCACTGGCTAATACTCACGCATCTCATTGTGTTTGTGATGCAGATAATGTGTAGCGTGGAATCATGGCGATGAGGAGGATGATGATCTAGAGTCCTGGTTATGTGTTGTTGGTCTTGGTTATGTTTATTAATGTTGGAACCTGGTTTAGTAGCATGCTAGGTTACTGGTTTATATTGGTTATGATTGATATTGTATTTATATTTAATTTGAGTTGGTTTGGTTTGTCTTCCGATGCGTATGATTTGTTGTTGGTTTACTGTTTGGGTTGTAATTAAATACTAGATTTTAACCCGCGGTGTACCGCAGGCATATAAGTTTTATTACAATTTATATTTATGTTGTATCTATTTGTTAAATATTAAATATTTTGTAAATAGAGAAATAACTAAATTTTTTGGTTATTGTGCAGATGACCACTTGTTTGTTATATTTATTTTGTTTTGTTTAGTGTTTGAGATTCTATTTTTATTTTTAGTTATTATAACAAAAAATAAGAGATCTAAATACATAATAAGTAATTTATATGTTGTGATTAAGTCACATTTTTTAATGATTTAATCATTTTACATAATCTTAGTTAAATTAACTTGATTTTATGTCAAATATTTTAATATTAGTAGTCTTGATAAATAATTAAATGAGGATTTAACCCGTATTAACACAAATGTAGTAATATTTTATTAATTCCAACATGTCATCTTTCTAA
Source organism: Camelina sativa (assembly GCF_000633955.1). Classification (NCBI taxonomy): domain Eukaryota; kingdom Viridiplantae; phylum Streptophyta; class Magnoliopsida; order Brassicales; family Brassicaceae; genus Camelina; species Camelina sativa. The sequence goes on along the minus strand of NC_025697.1, from coordinate 20,360,819 downwards.
CTCATCTACTAAATAACCACATTGTATAGTATTTTAAACTTTTTAGTTTTACATATTCGTAATAATTAAAAAATTTATTTAAGTTTATATATGTTAATTATAATATTTAATTAAATGTTAATCGAAGTTTTTCTTACGTTAATAATCAAATCTCACAGGTTTTGGAAAACAAAATGAGAATCAAATTGTTGTATTCTTTGTTTGCTAATGATTCAGATATAGAATATCTTCAAAACACAACAGAATGTGTAGTTAAATATAGGAAAAATCACGTTTTAAACCTTCAAAGTGTCACTGGGTAGCACATTAAACCTCGAGAAAATTTCACTAACACTATAAACCTTTAAAATGAATTTGCTAACACTTTAAACCTTTAAAATAATTTTACTAACATTTTAAACCTTAAAACTAACTTTCATTTTTGTACCGACATAAAAAATAACAGAATAATGATATCCGTCTACACGAAATAGTTAAAATATGTTAGTTTAATTTAAATTTTAATTAGTTTTAGTTTTCATAAATAAATAAAAAGATAAAAAATAAATTTGTGTTCATTGTAGACAAAAAATTTACGACATTACTCTTCACATTATTAATAAATGTATCTCCACTGGATTATGATTCAAATCGATTGACTTCTAATTGGAAACCAATGAATCTTCTAAATATATTGTCGTCTTCAATTTTACATTTGTCAAATGTTTTAACCTTACCTCTGATTCTTCATTTTTTTTTTGCTTTGATGTATTTTTATTTTTTTTTTCAATCGTCATAAATAATTAAATTAAATTAAATTAAATAAACAATTATTTAAATCAAACCAGCAAAGTTTAACTGTTTCACGTTGACGGATATTATTGTTCTATCGTCTTTCGTGGCGGTACAAACAGGAAAGTTAGTTTTAAGGTTTAAAGTGTTAGTGAAATCATTTTAAAGGTTTATAGTGTTAGTGAAAATATCTCAATGTTTAAAGTGCTACTCAATGACACTTTGAAGGTTTAAAATGTGATTTTCCCGTTAAATATATGATAGTTTCTATTTCCATATTGATTACTGTTATTTATTTAGTTGGAATAAAATGTAAAATATTTAGGAAACAAAATCTGTAGTAATGTTAGTTTTGGAAATTTTTAGGGTTTAATGTTGTAAATAAAATAAATTAAATAACCAAAACTTCAAGGGCATAACACAAAATGTACTTCAAAAATAATAATATAGATTATTGGGGGTTTTTAGTTATATTATTATTATTATAAGAAAAAACGGGTTGGGTTATTCCTATTAGTATAGATACGATATGTATTAGTGTAGATACGATATGTCTCAATCTGTGGAGTCTTTATCTTATATAGATCTCACCTTATCGGTACACTCTTGTATAAATATGTTGGTCATGTGAATAATAGAAATCATCTTCTCCCATTATTTTACATGGTATCATAGCTCTGATCCAAATAATAATAAAAAAAAAACAAGATCTCATCGATCTTCTTCTCCTCCTTCTTCACCGATCTTCTTCTCCATTTCTTCTTTTCTCTTGTTTTTTCCTGCACTCTCTCTTCTTGCCATCATGACATCCGAAGTCTCTTCTACGTCTACTGAATCCTCCCCTGTTTTTAACATTTCCAAACCTCACAAAACCTTGATCTCTCTCAACATGGCCAACATCACTAAACTCAAGCCAAATAACTTCATCACTTGGCGTCTGCAAATCCGATCTCTCCTTGAGGCTCACGATATTCAATTCTTCATCACCGACGAATACAACACACCTGCTGCAACAACCACCACTGCTATTGCTGCCAATCAACAAAATCCAAACTTCGCCGCTTAGAAACGTCAAGACAAGCTTCTCTTCAGTGCTCTACTTGGCTCTCTCTCCCTCTCCGTTCAACCGATTGTTGCTCGTACTGCAAAACACGGAATCTTTGGCAGACTCTCTCTTGTACCTATGGGAACTCTTCTCGTGGAAACATCCGTCAAATTCGGGACCAGCTCAAAGATATATCCAAAGGGAACAAGTCTATCCATGACTATATGCATGATATCATCGACAAGTCTGATAAACTTGCCCTGCTTGATGCTCCTCTTCCTCATGAATATCTTCTGGACTACATCACTTCTGGTCTTGGAGAAGACTACAGAGCTGTTATTGAGATGGTTCAAGGTCGTGACACGCCAATCTCGATCCCAGAACTCCATGAGAAGCTCATCAACCGTGAGAATGCACTCAAGGCTTCTAGCAAATCTGATCTGTCTGTTCCGGTCAAAGCGAATGCCACTCAATTTGCCTCTCGACCGCCTATTTTGTCTTCTTGCGCTGGCTACAATCCTTCGCGTGGAGGGTTTCGTCCGTCCAGAACATATCTTGGGAAGTGTCAAATTTGTGGTGTTCAAGGACATGGTGCTCGCCGATGTCCCCAATACAGAGCACCTTCTCCGACTCCTTCTTACTCACCACACTACTATGCTCCATATAGTGGTTCTGTTCCCTGGTCCGCACCTCACTTGCCGCTTCCAACGCCTCAATGGCAACACCAACAACCACAGGCTCATCACACAACAAGCTCCCCACATCCTGATCTTTCTCCTTGGCTTCTTGACAGCGCTGCTTCACACCATATTGCAAGTGATCTCTCCAACCTTTCTCTTCATGCTCCATACACCGGTGGCGAAAATGTTATGGTTGGAAATGGCACCAATCTTCCCATAACCCATTCTGGTTTCATCTCTCTTCCCTCTCAATATCGGAATCTTAAACTTAATGATGTTCTATGTGTTCTTGCAATGAAGAAAAACTTGATCTCTGCCAGCAAACTTTGTCAATCTAATAATGTGATGATTCAATTGTGTCCCTTTACTTTTCAGGTTAAGGATCTACGCACGGGGACAACGCTTCTCAGCGGCAAGGCCAATGAGGGCGTGTATGAGTGGCCGATCACCGTTCCAAACACTGTTCCATCCTCTGTCTCGGCCTTTAGTTGTTCCAAGGTGTCTCCCTCTTCATGGCACTATAGATTAGGACACCCAAATCTACAAACTTTACATCATATGGTTTCTAAGTTTTCTTTACCTATTTCTGCATCTTTGTCGTCTCATTTATTCTGCAACTCTTGTTCTAGCAATAAAAGCCATAAATTACCTTTCTCCATTTCCTCTTTACAATCAAAAGCTCCACTTGACATACTTTTCTCTGATGTTTGGACATCCCCTGATGTCTCTATTGATGGATACAAGTACTATGTTATTATTGTGGATCATTACACACGATATACTTGGCTGTACCCTCTTAAACATAAATCACAAGTCGCTCAAATTTTTCCAGTCTTCAAAGCTCTTGTTGAGAACCGTTTCAACACAAAAAATCACAATGCTATTTTCGGATAATCGGGGGGGGGGG
>NC_025697.1:20351795-20357356 GCF_000633955.1 Camelina sativa | reverse complement strand
CCTCCCCACACTCCTGAGCATAATGGCATTGCTGAAAGAAAACATTGTCATATTGTTGAAACGGTCTCTCTCTTCTCACTCATGCCTCCATACCAAACACTTACTGGACCTATTCTTTTGCCACTGTTGTTTATCTTATAAACCGCCAAACAACCCCAAACCTGTCTCACTATTCTTCTTATCACTTACTTTTTAGGACAGAACCGAATTACACCAAGCTTAGAACCTTTGGCTGTTTGTGTTACCCATGGATCCGCCCTTATGGTCAAAACAAGTTTAGTCCAAAATCAACACCTTGCGTCTTTCTAAGATACTCTCTCACTCAAAGTGCCTATCTTTGTTTAGATGTCTCTACTTCTCGCATTTATGTCTCTCGCCATGTTCATTTTGTTGAGGCAGTCTTTCCATACCCTTTCCAAACAGTTTCTCCTCCATGTCCCACTCATGAAACACCTACCTCTGATTCCTTCTCAGCCTCTGTCGTTCATCCGTTCGATCGGTCACTCACTCTTCTTGCAGCCCCGTCGTCGGATTCCTCACCTGTTGGTACTGTCACACTTGAGTCGTCCCCTGCTCTCTCCTCTCCCGCCTCCTCCTCTGCATCTTCACAGGCAGATCACTCGGTTTCAGCTTCTACAAGCTCTTCATCGATACCAATGCCTTCTCAGAACACACATTGCATGTAGACTAGAGCCAAGGACAACATTCGGAAGCCAAATCCTCGTTATGGTCTCACTGCTGTTCTTAAAGAAATCGAACCGGTAAGTCATGTTCAAGCTCTTAAGGATGAGAAATGGACAAAAACAATTCATGCTGAGGCTGATGCTTTTAAGCGAAATGATACATTTGACTTGGTTGATCGCTTGTTTGCTAAGAACATCGTTGTCTCTAAGTGAGTTTTTCGTATCAAGCGCAAACTAGACGGCTCAGTTGACAAATATAAGGCTCGTCTCATTGCAAAGGGCTTCCACCAGCATCATGGACTTGACTATCATGACACCTTCAGTCTGGTGGTTAAGCATGCCACCATTCGTGCAGTTCTTGGTACCGCCGTTAGTCGCAATTGGCCACTCCTTCAGTTAGACGTCAACAATGCCTTCCTCAGAGGGCCCCTCAACGAAGAAGTGTACATGCTCCAACCTCTGGGTCTCGTTGATAAAGACAAACCTCATCATGTTTGTCGCCTCAAAAAGGCAGTTTATGGCTTGAAGCAAGCGCCGCGTGCATGGTATAATGCCATCAAGGATTTCCTTGTCAGTCTCGGTTTTCAAGAAATCTCACACTGAGGCTTCTCTCTTTGTTATTCGCACCGGCTCCTCTTATATCTACATACTTGTCTATGTCGATGATATAGTCATCACTGGTTCATCCTTGACTGAGTTACGGCGGGTTACTGATTTTCTTGGTGTCAAATTCTCTCTCAAGGACCTCGGCGAGCTCTCCTACTTCCTTGGTATGGAAGCTTATCGCACTGCTTCCGGTCTGCATCTCACACAAACGAAATACATTACTGACTTGCTCCGCAAGACTCTCATAGCGGAAGCTAAACCTGTTCCTACACCGATGGTATCCTCGCATGTCCTCACTCTCTCTTCTTGTGTTCCGTTGTCTGATGGCACTCAATATCGTGCAACAGTTGGTAGCCTGCAATATCTGCTTTTGACACGGCCTGACATTGCCTTTACTGTCAATCGCTTATCTCAATTTATGCACAAGCCCACCACGGTCCATTGGGAGGCTGTAAAGAGAGTTTTGCGTTACTTGGTTGGGACTGCAGATAAGGATATCTTCTTCTCTGCTTCCACTCCTACTCATCTTCATGCTTATTCGGATGCTGACTGGGCTGGCGATCGGGATGATTACTTGTCCACCGGCGGTTATATAGTGTACATTGGTCGTCAGCCTGTGTCTTGGTCGTCAAAAAAACAAAGTGGTGTGGCTCGATCTACTACTGAGACGGAGTATAGGGTTCTCACTGCTGCTGCTTCTGAGGTTAAGTGGGTCAATTCTCTTATGTCCGAACTTAGTATTCAGTCTCCTGTCACATTGGTTTTGTATTGTGACAATATTGGTGCTATCTACCTCTCTGCAAATCCGGTGTTTCACTCTCGGATGAAGCATTTGGCTCTTGATTATCATTTTATTCGTGAGCAAGTATAGGCCAAGCAACTGCGGGTTGCTCACATTAGTTCTGAAGATCAACTGGCTGATGCGTTAACTAAGCCTCTTCCTTGTCAGCGGTTCGACACTCTTTGCAACAAGATTGGACTTTGTCATCGACGTCCATCTTGCGGGGGCGTATTAGTATAGATATGATATGTCTCAATCTGTAGAGTCTTTATCTTATAAAGATTTTACCTTATCGTTACACTCTTGTATAAATATGTTGGTCATGTGAATAATAGAAATCATCTTCTCTCATTATTCTACAGTTTCAACCAGTTTTGTTCCTTTTATAAAAATTATAATCTAACAAGTATAATTCATTGAGGAATTAGGAAAAACAACTCTTTAAAAACTCAATTTGCATTTATGATTTAATTTGATGGTGTTATTAGAAACAAAAAAAAACAAAAAGTTCTAAATATACTACGAATTAGCTTATGAGGGAACCTTTTGCATGTTCAGAAAAATAAATAAAAAGGAAATAGTGGTGATGAACTTTAATAAGGTTAATGATTAAGATTTAGATTTTAGAATTAGGATTAAGGTTTTGAGATTAGTAGTTTAACGGATAGTGTTTAAACACTAAATTACCATCCACATACCCCATATACCGATTTTTTTAACACCGATTTTACACCAAAAAGAATAATAAACCTTTTTGCTGTAGAAGAAAAAAAAAAGAAAAACAAACCACCACTATCCATAGGTTTCTTCTCATGATTTTCGTACATTTACAATATCTAATACTCGTATACGTAAATTGCACGCTTTGGTGTTTCCGAGAGTTCATTAATACGAACTTTATCATACAAATAAAATCGCCTAAGATTGATATCTATAGTTTCATTCCATTGCAATTTTTTATAAAACTAGAAATTCTCAGTTGAAACTTCCCATTTATGATTATACCAATCACCAATGCCATTAGTTGTTATTGTTGTGATACTAATAAATATACGAATACCTCTCAGTAAATTCACCACCCGACAATAGACTTTACTCATTTCAGCTCTCAACATGTTTATAAACAGCAAACACATTCCCCATAGGCCGTAGCCATTTTCTCCATTTAATGATTTTTAAAAAAATCTTCACCAACTATTTTTAAGTGAAAAATTGTTACATTTGTCTGATTGTCTCGTTTATATATTTCCCCTCTCCAACAACGTTTTAATCCATGAAACAATGAATGCGTATCATTTTCATCAATTTCAAATTCGTGTTCATAAACAAACACATATGTAATTATACTCCATGCGTAAGGACGTGCATAACTGATATTAAAAAAGGAAAAACAAAATTATGAACACCCGATTAAACTGAAACGATACATAAAAGATAAGCATGACAATATATCCAGACATTACAAATTTTGCGTTTCTTTTTTTTTGGGCGATAAAGAATTTTTATTAGAATGGCACTTAGAGCAGTTTTATCGGCAAAAATGCAGAAAGTATTTTAAAAAAGAAATATTATTTTATTTATATAATTTCTTTTTATAATTGTATCATTGGTTAGGTGATATATGTATGTTAATTCAGTGTGAGGTACGTTTCTCATCACTATTTCCTCCTTTATTTGAGTTGCTCTTAGGTTGAAAACTTTCACAAAATTTCTTCTGTGTAATTTTTTTCTCTTAAAACAAAAAGCAACATAATTTAACGAAAATTAGAGATAAGAATTAGGATATAGTGTAAAGTCTTATAGAGTTCTATCAAATAAACTTCCAAACATATGACTTCGATTACTTGTTTGAAATTACAAATAAAATTTATAGTTTATTTGAAAAATTCAATAAGAATTAAGTAGGACTTTTTTCAGTTTCTCAAGAAGTTATCACTAAAATATAACACAAAATTATTGGGGTAGATCTTTTGTTCTTAAATTAAAAATGTGTTATTATCACTTTAAATGACGTTTGTTTTTCGAATATTTTTGTATGCGTCTCAGAATAGTGTGAAATTCATTAGAGAAAAAAAAAACTTGAATTATAAACCATTTTCTTTTTAAAAAAAACATGATTAAAAGACATTGTTAAAATGGATAAAACAAAGGCTCCTACCGGTAACTATTAGAAGAAAAAGAATAATAAGAACAATGCGGAATAGAATAAACAGTTTTTGAGAAATAAAAAAAAAATCTGCAGAATGAACAAAATAGTAAATGGTAACCAAACAATAAAAATGTTTTAAAAATAAATTAAATTTCAATTATAATATTATTATTATTTTAATGTATATATAATAAATTTTACATTTGATGTTCAAATAAAATTTGTAAATTAAAATTTAGATATATCATATTAAATATTAATAATTAATATTATCATTCAATAAAAAAGGGGTAACATCGTCATTTACTATAAAAGAAACACCAACCGATAAAACGCTCATTTTAAGACGGCGGGACGACAATGTTCAATTCATACGTTACCATCACAACAACAATACACGAACCAAAAAAGCTTACAAATCTCGAAACTTTAACTTCTTCAGACACAAACCAGGATCCGAATCCTATACCTACCCGAATATGCCGATCGGGTGGGTCAAATCTTTACATTGCAAATCAAGAGCCTTCGACGATGTGTATCATCATCACTCCAACAATGGTAAACTCGTATTGCCAAGTTACGGCTGCAGAAAAAACTTTAGAGACGTCGTCGACACCCGACCCGGATCCGTTAAGAAAAACCCAAAATCCGACCCGAGTTTACGACGTTTACGCTCTTCTTCTCGTCGACCCGAATCAGAATCCAACCCCCATCACCCGACCCGACGAAGCGTATCTTCTCGAGCTTCCTCTGAATCTGGTGCATTGCCCGTCTTGACCGATCTCCCCGACGGTCACCCGTCGAGAAACGTCGTGGAGATTATATTCCAATCTAGTTGGAGCTCCGATGAGTTTCCGGGTCGGGTTGAGATGATTTTTAAAGTCGAAAACGGGTCAAGAGCTGTGACCCGGTTTGAGGAATACAGAGAGGCTGTGAAATCGCGATCGCGTAAGGAATTGGGTTCCGATGACGTCGACGGCAGCGCGTGTGACGAAGACGCGAGGTGTTCGGCTGATGGGAATGAGATGATGAGGTTTTTTCCGATGGGTCCAATTCCGGGAGGGATTAACGGCGGCGCGTGGGTGTTTCCCGGGGGTAAAGGAGCGGCGGTTTGCACGTTTTCAGGGAGCGGTGAAGCGCACGCGAGCACAGGCGGTGGGGGAGGGAGGAGAGCGATGTTGATTTGTAGAGTAATAGCGGGTCGGGTTGCGAAGAGAGGTGAATTCGGGTCGGATTCAGTAGCGGGTCGAGCTGGTGAGTTGATCGTTTTCGATGCACGCGCCGTGTTGCCTTGTTTCCTAATCTTTTTCAGATTGTAAAAAAACAAAATAAATAATTATAA
>NC_025697.1:20349092-20351670 GCF_000633955.1 Camelina sativa | reverse complement strand
GAATTACATTCTCTTTAAAAACAAAAAAAGCATCATATGTACTTAAGTACGTTTGTGTTACAAAAATCAGACAAGAAGCTGAGAATTCACGTTGACGTGGGTCAAGAGTCAATACCTCAAGATTAAAAAAAGGGTAACATCGTCATTTATTATAAAAGAAACACCAACCGATAAAACGCTCATTTTAAGACGGCGGGACGACAATGTTCAATTCATACGTTACCATTACAACAACAATACACAAACCAAAAGCTTCAAAGCCCTTACAAATCTCGAAACTTTAACTTCTTCAGACACAAACCAGGATCCGAATCCTATACCTACCCAAATATGCCGATCGGGTGGGTCAAATCTTTACATTGCAAATCAAGAGCCTTCGACGATGTGTATCATCATCACTCCCACAACAATGGTAAACTCGTATTGCCAAGTTACAGCTGCAGAAAAAACGTTAGAGACGTCGTCGATACCCGACCCGGATCCGTTAAGAAAAACCCAAAACCCGATCCAAGTTTACGGCGTTTACGCTCTTCTTCTCGTCGACCGGAATCAGAATCCAACTCCCATCACCCGACCCGACGAAGCGTATCTGCTCGAGCTTCCTCTGAATCTGGTGCATTGCCCGTTCTGACCGATCTGCCAGACGGTCACCCGTCGAGAAACGTCGTGGAGATTATATTCCAATCTAGTTGGAGCTCCGATGAGTTTCCGGGTCGGGTTGAGATGATTTTTAAAGTCGAAAACGGGTCAAGAGCTGTGACCCGGTTTGAGGAATACAGAGAGGCTGTGAAATCGCGATCGCGTAAGGAATTGGGTTCCGATGACGTCGACGGCAGCGCGTGTGACGAAGACGCGAGGTGTTCGGCTGATGGGAATGAGATGATGAGGTTTTTTCCGATGGGTCCAATTCCGGGAGGGATTAACGGCGGCGCGTGGGTGTTTCCCGGGGGTAAAGGAGCGGCGGTTTGCACGTTTTCAGGGAGCGGTGAAGCGCACGCGAGCACAGGCGGTGGGGGAGGGAGGAGAGCGATGTTGATTTGTAGAGTAATAGCGGGTCGGGTTGCGAAGAGAGGTGAATTCGGGTCGGATTCAGTAGCGGGTCGAGCTGGTGAGTTGATCGTTTTCGATGCACGCGCCGTGTTGCCTTGTTTCCTAATCTTTTTCAGATTGTAAAAAAACAAAATAAATAATTATAACAAAAAAACAGAATTTTAAATTTTATATAATTTGGTTCCACTTTTTTTTTTTCTTTGGTTTGTTTTATCGGCGTGGTATTTTTTATTTATATTAAATTTTGGTTCAGTTTGTTGGGTTTTTGTTTTGGAGACCAATATATATACACTCTCATGTTTAAGGTTCAGAAAGTTTGGAAGGATTCGATATAGAATAAAAATCATTGATGCATAGCAAATTGAAATTGAAAAATTCATTATAAGTGATGTTTTAATTAAATAAGGGATTGTTTTATTTTGTTTTGTTTGAATGCACATGTATCATTCAAGACAGATTCGTAAATTAATGGTGCACCCAAACAGGAATGGAAACCACAAAATTATACCGCAGAATACGGTGTATGTTGATCTTGTCGTTTAAGTTCACTAATAAATGAGCTTCATCTATTCACCAAACAGATCACCAAGTGGGCTATATAATTCATATATCAGTGACTGCCAAAGAGACAACTCGAATGCAAATCATATGCATTATATAGTTTATTGTTAACGTTATTGAGAATCTTGAATTACACAAGAATATTTGTCGTTTTTGGTCTTATTACAAAAGTTATGTGAGGAACGAAGATGAGTTTTTTTGGTCTTACTGATTTGAACTAAATGGCACGTGAGAATTGTAGAGAGGCAACTGTCGAATGTGATACGGTGAGAAGTAAATGATAAAGATTATGGGTTTTGATTCGAAATGAACAATTCTCGTCTTTAGATTCAAATTTAAGGAACCGATACATGCATACGTGAACCCGATAGATGTGTTCTTGTTTTGGTCGAAGAGTGAGAGAGCAACAAGGCCAAAACAAAACATGAATTTGCTTTTTTTTCTCTTGTTTTATATTTCTCGAATTGAAGTAGATATGCCAATCAATATATTTGCGGTACAATAATTTTCACTTTTTACATTAAAACATGATGCCACTCATTGTGATGAAGTTTTTTTTGGTAAAAATTGTGATGAAGTTGTCAAACAAAGCCAGTCAAAATATTATTTTCTTTCATATATTTTTTTAAGAAATATTAGAGATCCAAACATTTTATTTGACAAAAGAAGATCACCATTTAATCGTACTCTTTTTTTTTTCTTAATTCGTTTTGTCAACTACACAATTTTAATCCGTCACCATCGTTCTGAGTCATATAAACGTAGATTTGAGTACGATACAATGCACTTCAACATTTCTAACAGAAGTTAGTTATGGATTAACTTTACTTGTTTGTTGGTCATCAAGGCAGATTAAAGTTTGACTATGAAAAAGCGTGATCAGAACAAAAGATAATCATGAAAACTGAAGATTTGGTGGATGACTAACTTACATTATGATTTGCCAAAAAAAAAAAAAAAAAAAAGA
>NC_025697.1:20343886-20348869 GCF_000633955.1 Camelina sativa | reverse complement strand
GATAACATATATTTAAAAAACAGACAATACATGTGGCAGTATGTCAACTGTTTTAGACAAATTTTTGAAATTTTTAATTGCAGCAAGCATTTGCTTTCAAGCAACAGTTTTCTATTATTATATTTAATTATCCGTTTTGTATCTAACTTTCTACTGTTTAACGGCATTCATATGGAATTATAGGAAATCTAAAACCAACCAATAAAGAAGTTTATCCCACATTATATAATATGTGTATATAGTAGTTGATTTTTATCAAACAATGAGATGAGAGGGACAACCAAACAGATATGAATGAAAGATAGAAGTAAAATACAAGCAATTAACATTTGTTAAGTTTGATTGGATACTTATATTTCAAGTTTCATGCTTTATACTGAGCCCATTTAATTTCTCATATGTGTCCAAGCATGAACCTCTAACTTTCTAATTATAATCCATCATATATTATATTACTATTTAACGGTGTGACTATGTAAAAGTACATAATAATTATGAAAAAAAAATTGAATGTTAAGAGAAAAAATATTTACATGATCGATTGCATAAGGTAAAGGTAACAAAAACATATATGATTTTGTTTTTGGGTCAAGAACGCCATTCAATCAAACATGTATTAGTACAGTACATGTTTTTTTTTTTGGAACAAAAAGTACAGTTCATGTTTATGCATTCATTTTTGTCAGACTAAATGCTTTATTTTGCTAGTCGTTTAGCTTCCAAGCATGAGCTTGTGAGTGACAGATGTTTGGGCCTTTAACCAATAATATTAAACCTAAATCAATCGAATTGTGTGTAGTACGATGATCGAATACGATATCATGACTATATAATCTATAATGTATACTTCTTCTTTTTTTTTTGTTAAAAGGCATTCAAATTTAAATAGCATGAAGCAAATGTTTTACAGGGCGTAGACCCAATACTTAGAAGTCTAATGAAAAAAAAAATTAGAGATATAACTAAACCAAATAAAACCCTTAGTTAGAACAGAACCAAGTTTGCACGGATTAGTTGAATCCGAACTAGAAAAACGGTTAGGCAGTAGAAGCCAATTCAAACCACCCAACGCTTCCATCAATGATTGGCAGAGAATCGAGATCGAGAGAAGAGAAAGAGATAGAAAGAGAACCAGTGGCGATTAGGGTTTTCTTCTTTGTGGCTAAGAACCTGCAAACCAGAGTTGCAACATATTGGAAGACAAGGTCGAGCTGGAGTCATGGAAGCTTAATGCTCTGTTTCGAAGAAGAGAATCGATCTGTTTGACAATGAGATCGGCAGATTTGAAACTGTTTCGATGGAGGCGGTGGTTCCTTTCCGTCCATAAGTGGTAGATCGTAGCTTGCCAAGCAGTGAGGAGGAGGATCTTTGCATCTCAGGTTCCTTGGAAGTTTATGAGTTGCTGAAGACAATCTGACCAAGAGCGCACCGGGGAAAAAGAGCAGTGATTGGCGATGAGATTCCAGATGCTCCAACTGAACGGACATTCGAAGAACAGATGATCTCGACTCTCATCACTCGATCCACAAAACAGACATAACGGATCTACCGATAGACCCCAAGATCGAAGTCTGTCCCGAGTTGGGCATCTGTTCAACAGAAAAAGCCAGGTGAGGAATTTATGCTTCGGAATACCCTTAGTGAACCAAACAATCTTGTGCCATGCCACCATAGGTAGTGTTTCTCTTAGGGCAGTGTATATATTTCCAGTTGATACACCATCTCACAATTGATCATTTAGTCACCAGACATACTTATCCTCTACATCTGTTAATCTCAAAGTAGTTACCTCAATTTGGTAGTTGACCTGTTTATCTGACCGTGCAGGTGGTACTCTCCAGGAGCCTTGACGCCATAGGTCTGCAATGGTTGTTCCTTGCGAGATTCCCAGAGGTCCCTCATTGCTCAGATAAGTTGACATTCGTCCAATATGACACCAGTGATCGCTCTAGAACCTACAACTTTTGCCATTTCCCACCTTCATCTTTATCCACGGGTAAACCTCTTCTCGAAGCTTTAAAAGCTTGTTTGTTAGCTAGGAGAACTTAGTGTTTGATTTTCGAGTCCAGTACTTGCTGAGATCACCCGAAAGGACATTCAACCTGAACCAAGCAACCCACACCGAACCTGACCTGAAGAATAAAAGCCAGATATGTTTTAGCATACACGCTGTATTCCACTTCCGCAAATCACGAATTCCAAGTCCTCCTTCTGTTTTGTCTTTAGTGATTGTTTCCCAAGCCACACGAGCCGAGTGATGACCCTCTGTGGTTCCTTTCCACAAGAAAGCACTAGTTAGAGAATTTAATGTATCTATACATTTCTTTGGCAGGAGAAAAGCTGAGCACCAGAAATTCGTCAAGCCAGCAATCACAGTGTTAAGGAGCTGTAACCTTCCCGCAAATGAGAGAGATTCCGTGGACCAAGCATTTAAGTTACCCTTAACCTTCTGAATCAGTGGACCACAATCCAAGAGGGTAAGCTTTTTAGTACACAAAGGTATACCTAGATAGCGAATCGGTAGTTGCCCATAACTAACCCTTGTTTCATGTTTGATGTGATCTATTTCAGATGAGGATAGCTCCAAAGAGAAGAAACTTGTTTTTGGAAGACTGATGGCCAGACCAGAAGCAGCTTCAAACTCCTTTAGGATGGTGAGAACCGTTTGGACTGAGGCTAAAGATCCATCAACAAATATTAGCAAGTCGTCTGCAAAGCATAAATGAGTAAGCTTTAAGTCACGACACTTGTAGTGATATTTTAATTTCCCTTCTTCTGTAGATTTATCCAGCATGGCTGATAGACAGTTTAGAGCAAGGACAAAGAGATAAGGTGAAAGCGGATCGCCTTGTCTGAGCCCCCTTCTGCTTTTGAAGTATCTATGCACTCGCCCATTGAAGCCAACAGAGAAGGAGGGAGTGCATATACATGCTCGTAGCCACTGAATGTAGAGCTCAGGTACCTCAAAACCCCTTAAACAACTGAAAATAAACTCCCACCTGATAGTATCAAAAGCTTTTGCGATGTCAACCTTTATTGTTATTCTCTTGGGGTCTTTCTCTCGTTGATATCCACTTACAAGTTCCGCTGCAAGTAATGTATTCTCAACTAACAGTCTTTCTTTGATGAACGCAGTTTGATTCCGCTAGACCAATGCAGGAAGAGCAGGCTTAAGACGTGCTACCAGAAGCTTGGAGATGACCTTGTATAGTGTATTTAGGCAAGATATTGGACGAAAATCTGAGATGAGAGAGGCTCCAAGAAACTTTGGTATCAAAGCCAGAGTTGATGCATTGGTCGTTGAAGGCAGGAAAGATGTTTGAAAGAACTTCAGGATGCTTGTAGCGACTTCCGAACCAAGAACCCCCCAAGCGGCTTTGTAGAAAGCAGAGGTAAATCCATCTGACCCTGGTGCCTTATTTGCATTGAGCTTAAACATTACTTTTGAGATTTTATCAATAGTAGGTAGCTTTACCATTGAGAGTTTTTGTTCATAGGACAGCGGTAAGTAATGATGCTTTGAATCCATGAAGGGCCAATGGAGAGGGGATGCATGAAAACTGGACCAAGGAGGGACTCAAAGTGACTAACAACCAGTCTACTCATTTCCACCGGATCGTCAATTAATGCTCCCAAAGGGGTGGAGAAGGATCTTATGGCATTGAAAAAGTTGCGAATGTTGGTGATGCGGTGAAAGTATGTTGTGTTCAAGTCTCCCTCTTTAAGCCAGTTAATACGGGACCTTTGTTGAAAGTATGATTCTTCCACTCTCCTGAGAAAAGTCCATTTGGTGTGTAGGTCTTTTTCTTCTTTAAATAGGGACGGTGAAGGATTTGATATAGCTTGTACCTGCATAGATTGAAGCAGCAAGTTAGTCTCTCTCACTCTGTTTTGAATATCAGAAAAATTCTCTCTCGAAAGTGTTTTTAGCTCTCTTTTAAGTATTTTCTCTTTAGCACTGAGAGTTGACAAACTTATTTCCCCTTGGTTTGTGTTTCCAGCCAGAATCCAATTGGTCTCCATCATTAGGACTCCAACCTTTGGAGGAATAACGGGTGAGTGGTTAGGAAGTTAAAGAACTTGAAAGGTTTGGTACCAGAGGAGGGAATGGTTGCGTCAAGGTTAAGAAGACACGGTGCATGATCCGAGAAATCAGGAGCAAGGAAAGAGGCTACGGTGTTCGGGTAAGCAGCAATCCACAGGTTGTTCACTAGAAGTCTATCAAGTTTTTTGGCTATTGGGTTTAAAGGGTTTTTGTTTGACCAGGTGAAGAGAGGTCCTTGATAGCGCACATCAAACAGCTCAAGCTGCAGAAGACAATCCCGTAGCTCAGTCATTCGTGAAGTGAAATGGCTGACACTTGCACTAGAGTGCTCCCCAGGATGGATGATTTGATTGAAATCTTCTCCTACTATCCAGGGAAGTGAGTCTAACTGCAACCGCTGCTGGAGATCAATGAGTTCACACCAAAGGTTCGTACGTTCGTCACTTTCATTTGATGCATAAACTTCTGTGAAGAAGAATCTATGACCCCCTTGAATGGTGACTTCACTGTTGATCATGTAACGAGTCTGATGAATAACAGTTACTGATGTAGGGGACCTCCAGATTAGAACTATCCTGCCATCAGCATTGGAGTTGTGGTTCGATGTAAACTGCCAGCCTGGACAGGTAAGATTCATGATACGGTTCAAGTTTGGTTCTTTTATATGGGTTTTTAGTATGGCACCAAAAATGGGCTTATTAATAAACAACCAGTTAGCAAAAAGACGATGCTTATCCGAGCCATTAATCCCTCAAACATTTGAAAAAAACGGTTGTATATACATGGGAAATGGAGGGGATTAGTGACGAGTGGGATTCTCTCCCAAGGGGGGAGTCTCCGAGTTACTTAAAATAGACATAGAGGGAACTGCAGCTTCAATTTCCATGTCAGACGGGGGAGGGGGGGAAGGTGGTTTAGGGGGCGAAGATGGTTGAATT
>NC_025697.1:20317801-20343260 GCF_000633955.1 Camelina sativa | reverse complement strand
TATGAGAAGTGTGGGGGTGGGATAACAGTGGTGATGGTTGATTGGTAGCTAAAACTTCAAAAGGGTTCGTAGAAGCAAGAGAAGGGATCAAACTGTCGACCACTTGAGCAGGCAGGGTAGGTTTTTGTTTTTTGTGGGATGGTGGGGGTCGAAAGATGGTTTATGGCGCGAAACAGAGGACTTAGGATCCTGAGGAGAGGTGGTGGGACAAGAAGAGGATGAAGAAGCTTTCTCAGGTACTAAAGTGCTCTGCTCCTTTACTTGATCATTTGTTGGTACAGGATTTTGTGATATTGTCAGTTTTGTGACTGGTTTTACAGGTTTACTTGAGGCTGGGACCTAAGGAGTAGTTGCAAAAGGGCAATACCTGATGACATGTCCAATTTCGTTGCAGTTTGAGCAAGTTGGTGGGATCCATGGGTACTCAACAGCTATCGTGATGACTTTACCATTCTCACGTACAACCTCAACACTTGAAGGTAGTGGCTCAGACTGGTTGTGTACAACTTTTACATGCGCTTCAGTTAAGCTGACAAGATTTCTGGTAAATTTGTCCATTTCCTTTGGCTCTCCAACCAGTCCCGCCACTAGACTAATACCTTTTTGGTGCATCAGGTCAAAAGGCATACCTTTAAGGTGAGCCCAGATAGGAATTGCATTCATGTCAGGCTTATCCCCTCCAGATGAATCCCATTGGGCAACCAAGAACATACATTCGCCAATGTACCACATCTTCTTCTCCAACACCTTGGTACGAATGTACTCGTTTGGAAGTCTAACTAACATCGAGTTATTAGATTGATTAAGGTGAATTTCCAACCTTTGGTCTCTGCCCCACATGTGACCGAGGACACTCTGTATTTGCTTAAATGATGGCAATCTGCCTTTAAACATGCCAATGATGAAGTCTTTGTGTATTGCAGCACTCTCATGGAAAACCGAATCAGGAATAACTATTTGAGGCTTCCCTTCCGGTGAGTAGTCTACAGGAGCTAGCCGAGAAAGTGATCTGTCTGCTTCTTTTTTGAGTCGTTGTGCCAAGGAGTTAGCACTTCGATTAGGAGGAGGATGGGATTGCGGGGGAGGATGAGTTTGATCTTCGGGGCTGGACTAGGGAGAGGTTTCATAGGAGTAGTAGGGTGATTGGTTGAGGTAGGAATAGGGAGAGTGGGTTGCGGATTGCTAAGTAGAATGCGGTTGATCTTCGGGGCTGGACTAGGGAGCAGTCCGTCAGTTTGAGCCACAATGCTTGCTTTTGACACTGTATCAAGGTTTTCAGATCTAGGGTTTGTGGATAGAGTTTGATAGTAAACATTAAGGATTGCTTGAGCCTGAGGATTGACAACCACATGAGTGGATTTATGGTGTGCTGAGAGAGCCAGGACTACTCGCTCAGGAGCAATGTAGTCAGTTTGAGAGGGGGAAGAGAGGAAGGGGGAATTGGGAGATAAAGAAGGGAAGTCAGACAGGGAGGCAAGAGGATTTTGGTCAGGGGGGAAGGGTGAAAGACGATGAGAACCACTTTCAGCCTTAGTTGAAGTAAGATTTTGGCCGGAAATACAATTTTCAGGGAACCAGCGGTTTGGTGACATTTCTTTCTTTTCTATAATGTATACTTTAAGATTCAGTAAAATGTATTTTGCTGGTCATGCTAATTAGTAACTTCGATGCATGAGTTTGTACTTTGTGTTAGCCATCTAGTTTATCTTTTAACCAAAAACCTTTTTTCTTTCTGTATATATGAACGTAAATTTATTCATCAAAAGAAAACATGTGTACATATTATATGATGCATCTCTAGTTGTTTTTGTTTCTTTTTTTTTTGTTAATACATACTCCCTTCGTTTGCACCCAAAAAAAAAAAATAAACATGTTCCCTCCATTCTTTTATACATGATCTCTTTTAAGCTAATCTTTTTTTTTTAATTCTAGAATAGATGATTTTCTCACAAATCTTTTTTTTTTTGTTTTTTGGCAAACGATTTTCTCACAAATATATGCAAAATTAATTAGGTTTTTATAAGTTTTAACATTTATATTATGCATTTTATTTTTTTCATTGGTTGAATTGTACTTAAGTAGATATTAAATGATGTTTTATTTAAAAATAAACAAAAAATAAATGATTCCTTAATTTATGTGTCAAACTCTAAAAAATCATAAGTATATAAAAAACATAGGGAGTATTTTTTTTTTTTTTTTCATCTTCCTTCAACCCAAAAAGGGGGAAACATTTGAGATTACATACACTCTAAACTAGAAAATGAAAAAACTGAGATGAAACAAGACAGGGAAACTTAAATGAAGCAATAAATTGGGATTAACTTGGGAAAGATGAACTATCTCTAAAAAGAATGAAACCATGATGCAAATTGAATAAGAACTGGTTCTATAATGGATACGTTGACGGTCGAGACCTGCAAGATGAATTTCCTTAACAAGTGCATCTTTAGTTTATCGTTTAGTGAAAATAGATTCAAAGAAAGACAACATGGAACCATAAAGATATGGTGGTGGNGGTATTTTTTTTTTTTTTTTTCATCTTCCTTCAACCCAAAAAGGGGGAAACATTTGAGATTACATACACTCTAAACTAGAAAATGAAAAAACTGAGATGAAACAAGACAGGGAAACTTAAATGAAGCAATAAATTGGGATTAACTTGGGAAAGATGAACTATCTCTAAAAAGAATGAAACCATGATGCAAATTGAATAAGAACTGGTTCTATAATGGATACGTTGACGGTCGAGACCTGCAAGATGAATTTCCTTAACAAGTGCATCTTTAGTTTATCGTTTAGTGAAAATAGATTCAAAGAAAGACAACATGGAACCATAAAGATATGGTGGTGGCGGAAGTCAACTTCTTGGCGCAAACTAGAGAGTCTTAGGCCATCATTGGGCTGAGTTGAGTTAAGATCATTGAGGGAGGATAGCGATTAGTCTTTGACCAATATTAGTCTAAGGCCCTGTTCGTTTTTAAGTCTCTGGAGTAGCGACAGCTACATAATAATAGACACAAACAGAATCATAAAATCAAAGACTAATATGATGCACCATGACCCAAGTCTTATTCTAATACCTTATTTCCACAATGTCATGGTTGTAGGGTATAGAACAAAAGTAAAATGCAACCTTCAGTTTAAACACCATTAGTTCAGTAATGCGATATATAATTTGCTAATCCCATTTTTATTTTGAATCGGGTAAAAGTTATAGAAATTTTCATATCATTAAAGATTTATATTAATACTAAGATTAAAATTAAGACCCTCATTTATCAATTGTTTTCCCACTGGAGTCCATTTATATAATTATTAATCTCCAATATATATCATCACAATACTAGAATATAGAAAAACAATTAATTAATTTTATATTTAGTAACGAACCAAGCCCATTCAATTCCCATGGGAGCTTCTCATATATAGATGGAACACGAAATTTTGCAAAATCCAAATTGAAATATATAATCTTCGTCCGTTGTTCCATAAATTCCAAAAACATAAATTAACCGACCAATTGACCCAAATCCAAAAACCACCGCATTATGCTTAAGGTTTTTGCATTGTCTTGCCCACTAATTTTCTCCAATTTTAAAAATAATAATGACTTCATCGATACTCAACGAGAACATACAATGGCTTTCCTTCTAATCTCTCCCTCCCCTGCAAATTTTTAAATATTGCACACAAAGAAAAATATATAAACCTCCACGTACTTAATTATATTACTATGAAAGTAACCCGGAAAATAAAATTCATGAACGTTAACTTACATTTAATTCGGGTAACTCGATAACGCATGCACATTCAACGACCTCTGCTCCAACTCTTCCTAATACAGTAAATATATATTCATCAAGATTAGTGAAAAAATGTTTCAAGTTTATAATTGAATCTAGTAGGTCTAAGAGTAGGAACACCATTGAAAACTTTAATTCGAGGAATTCCAAATAAATCAATGTCAGTATAATGGTAAGCGTTTTCGTATTTTAAAGAAGTGGCAAATGATTTGCAAGTTATATTCTTGAAAATTTGAGAAATTGTAATTTACTGAGCAAATTCATGGCAGCACAGAGAGTCCCGCCCGTAGCAATAAGATCATCTACGACCAATGCTCTATCACCGGAATCTACAGCTTCGACGTGCATTTCCAACCGGTCACTTCCATACTCCAACTCATACTCTTCGAATATTATTTCGCCTGATTTTGAATAATATAAAGCTAATTTCTGTTTTATTGTTTGGCCTTTAACAATAATAAAAATAAAGAATATTGTTGATAAAAGTTTGGTATAGTGTTTAACCGGGCAATTTCTTGGGTTTACGAAGAGGAACGAATTTTGCTCCAATGGCTAATGCGATGGGTGCACCAAAAATGAAACCGCGAGCCTCTATACCTTAAAAAAAAAATCGACTACCACATTTTAACTGTCAATTGTATATATAGTGGTACTGTGTATTCTGTGGTAGCTAGGGTCAATACGAATAGGACACTACACACGACGTGCATGCGAGAGACACCCAAGAGAAACCCTATTTCTCCTACTGTTAAATAAAGATTCCTTGAAAACATTCTTGTAAAGGAAGAGACAAAGTCAAGAGTATTGACTTTAACAAAAGAGAAAATGAAAAAGAAAAAAAAAAAAAACCCCGAAGACTTACTCTTTTGTCCGTAGAACAAACGCAAGAGACATATTCTAGAGCACAGGGCAAGTTAACGATTCAAAGGACCAAGTTTACATATGGTTTTGAACTTCTAATATATAAATTCTTATTTATTTTTACGTGTATATCTCAGTATGAGTACAATGATATCAAATTCCTTTAGCACGTGCAATTTATATGCATTTGAATAGGGTCCGAATATATCATACAGTTTTCATACTTTTTATAGTATTTATAAATTGGGGTCCAATGATTAAGAAAAATATTATATCAGATATATGTTTGATTAAAAAAAATCACAGTCTTCGTATACTTTGAAACGACCATATATTGTAACAGAAAAACATTAGAAATTACAGTTATATAATAGATCTACATGTTACATGTTGGTGGTTTATAATTAAATTGCAATGACCCTTAAGTCTACTGTAATGTATGCTCACAATTTCTAACCGAAATCGGGTGTTTTGTTTTATAACTCAAAATGGTGTTAAGATGCTTCTAGTTTAGCATTTGCACTACAGCTTATGTCTAATGCACCCAAACATATTAAAAATCATTTGAAAAAAAACAAAAAACAAACTGTATTGAGAAAGAAAATAATGATGTTACTATCACCCAACATAGATATAAAGAGAGCCGTTGAATAACAATGATGAGAGGAAAAATAGAACTAAACTTTATTTAGGGGCCAACCCTTTTAAAAAGGTGGCATCCATAAATCAACCACCCATTTATCCAAACCAGATTCCACCACTTACACTTTAAGAATGTCTAATCAGATTATTTTCGTTTTATGTTTCAGTTTTTTTTTCAGTATATGAAATACAAAAATCAAGTTGAAGTTGCATTTCACTTGGTGTCTTATTTTTAGTTTTGGAAATTCGAATAATAAAAAATAGCGCTTTTCGCATTTCGTCTTTTTTATGTTAAAGTTTCATCTCGGTTTGGTTAAGGTAAAACCTTGAATATGATACACTTGTAGCAAACATTCATACCACTATGGCACAATTGTCATATTATGAATCATGATTCCTAAACAACACAGATCAACTTCATCCAATTTTTATATTATCTTCTTCAACTAAATGCATCAAGATAATTATATATTATATTTTTTGCCAACACGAGGTTTATATATTAATGAAAATTAGATAAAGCAAAGAATAAAATTACGACAAAAAAATAAATTACTTATGTTTTGACTTTATATCTATAGTACCTGCAACCACCGAGATGTTCATGTGTCGATACCTCTCAACAAACAAATCAATAGTGTCTTTAAAAGCTTTAGGATCCAGCAGCAGTGTTGTTATGTCTTGGAACATTATTCCTGCAATTTTCACATTATTATTCTTAAATAATCTAAACCCACTTCCAATCAAGAAGCAGTACTTGCATTGTATTCATAACTGCCCAAGTCGTGTAAGAAATTTTTGACCGTGATGACAACAATGTTACAATTTTTCTCAGTAACCAAAAAAAAAAAACAGAGACCTTAAAAGAAACATCTAATTATTAAATATAAAACTGAGGAAGAAAATAAAACTAACCTTTCTTGGGAAAATCTGGAACGACACGGATCTTAGTTTTGATGCCATCGATACGAGGATCCTTGACTTCGTTCTCAGACATTTTCTACAGACTCAACGAACCCAAAAAGGAAATGTTTGAATCAAATAGGAATTGATAAAAAGAGTACAGAGAGGGAGAGAGAGTTCATGGAGAGAATGAAAGAGAAGGCATCCATACGAGTTTACTTATAAAGAGAATATTTTTGTAATATTATTTTATTTCCAAGTGTTTTTTAACCATTTTTTTGTCTGTCAAAACGATATCATACTTATTTTAATTATAATTTTTTTCCAAATATTCACGACACTATGTCAATTAAAGTATATTTCTTTTTCAGAATATTATTTTATATGAAAACTATTACCATTATACGTATTAGACTGTTTGAACTGCAGGGTCCTGTTGCCTAATAATACGCACTATAAGATTGTTCTATCAATATATATGGATCGAAGAAGCAAATATCTCGTCAAGACAATTGAGGAATGAAATTTTGAAGTTTTTTGTAAAGATATGACAGTGATTTAGGAAAATTTGACACCAAGATTTCTTTTCTCGGCAAAACCCTTGGTGCAAGATTTTACTAGTTCGGGATGAATACAAACGTCCTCTCTCTATAACCAAAAAAATCTTGTGGAGATGATGAATGTAGTCTCTTAATTGTATTAAAAGCAAAACATAATTAACCAAGTTTAACAACGTAACAATTTCTAACGAGTATTGTACTGAATACAAACAAAACTCATTTTTTAACTAAAACATAAGGCTAGTTTTGAATCTAAATAACATTGTAATAAAACAATACTCGGCTATCTGCATTTGACTGAAATCAAATCTAATTTCGTCACTAGCTCATTCAGTTTTTCTAATTTTCTCAAACTATATAAAAAAAAGTATCTTAAAATTCTAGGTGAAAAATGATGTGTGCAGTGATGTCAAAAAATAATGATGCAATTGAGCGAACTCGCTTGTTTCAGGACACTGCTTTTAACCATTTTTTATTATGGCTCTTTAATTTTAGGGGTTATGAAACAGTGATTAGAAAAAAAAACTGTAAAAAGATTTTCTCACGACGTATGAGTACAAATGGTCTATTGCATCATCTTATCTTCTACATTATGCGACGACATTGAACTCTCCGTTCTTTTTTTCCTGGAAACATAAACGTGCCGACAAAAAAGAAATCATGATATAGCGTGATCATTTTTAGAGTTTTCTCTAATGCTGTTTTGTTTGAATGGGAATAATCAAAATATCCCAACTTGTAGAAGGAGATAAAATGTAGCTGACCGGTTTATATATATATTTCTGAAATATTCTAGTTTTATTTTTTTCACTTTTGGTATGCACTTTCTTAAGAAAAATTCTAAACCACGTTATATAGTAAAAACATATTTCTAAACCATAACGTTATATACATGTTAAGAGTTGTTTATATCCAACAAATGTATATATTTTGTCACCATCAACAATGTATATGTTAGGAAATAACAACGAAATAGAACCATATATTCTGGCTACAGTTTTTTTAAATCTTAGTTTTAGAATTTTATCTTTTTTTTTATAAATTGTCAAATATAAAATCAGAACAAAATCTCGAATGATGAGGTTGCGCTAGACCCAATAATTTGCTATGATTTCAAAGGTAAGCACATCTAAAATGCAATATTTAATATTCCACATTGCGTATATTATAATATATATACATATGCACCTTTTCTTTTGTTTCCCCAATGTAATTTTTAAAACTAATTTTGTTTATTAACTTTGAAAAAAAAAACAGATCAAAGACTACATAATGGTATCTATAGTATCCCACAATGAAGAGTGGGATATAATAGTGGCAAATCTGTTGTAATAGATTTTTACAACTTTTCTGTATATAAAAAAACTGAATAATGCAAAATAATATTTTATTTTCAACTAAGAATGCATAACAAACAAAAAACGAAAATAGTGAAAAGAAAAGCGATGTCTCTTTTTATCCTATTTAATGTTTGAGACAGTGGTTGGAATATAAAAAGCCTAAAAGGCAACCACCTTTTAAATTGTGATTGGCCATTCTGCATTCCCATTTTATCACTCCTCACCTCAGTCTTCACTCCTTTACAATGTAATTTTGTTCTCTTTTTTTTATTAATTTCCGCAACACAACATGCAATATATACTAAGTATATGTCTTGGTCATAATTTTGTTTTTTTAATTTTCTAAGTTTCCTCTATTGTCTATCAAATCATTATTGCATGAAATCTGATTTTTTATTGTTTAATTCATAAATAAAAATGTCTTGATCATATATTGTGTCACAAGTCATATCATCACAGTTATGAATTCTTGGGGACAAGGGGTCTTTCAAAGATTTTGTGACACGTATGTAAGACTTTTACTGGTTTAAATGCTTTAAAACAAGTAATTTAGATTTTGTAATTTTTTTTATATAACAGAACATCGTACAAAATGGTTTCCGGGTCGGTTCAAATTAACAAAATTACTCGAAATCAACAAAATTGGATCCGGGCATAAATATTCGTGGCATACATAATGGGTTATCGGGTTATATTGTCTGTTTTATATCTAAAATCGAAAAATTGTTTTCAAAAGGGCATTAGTTTCGGATCATTCCCCCTACACATTTTTGTGTTTTAGAAAGTCAATTATGAGCAAAGATATCAATCTTAAACAAATATATAGATTACCAAACTGATCCTAAATTTGAGTTACCTAATTGATTTCCAAATCAAAAATCTCATTAAATACTATCCTAAACTAACAAACCCACAAACAATTAATTCGAAGATTTGATTACCGATCAATTATGCCATATACTCATAAAATTTAAAGAGAATATTTTTAATTTAAAGAGAATATACCCTAAAATTACCCTAATCGAGTAACCGATCTACATGACTACATTTACCTATAAATACATGTTAGTCGTCTAGATTAAATTCATCATACCTTCTCCAATTTCTCTGTTTCATTTTCCCATTATTCTTTACAAATGGCGGTCATTCTTCCAATCACAGATTTAACACAAAGCTCCGGGGTACCTTTAGTAGTGTCGAGAGTAATAACAAGCCGCTGAAAAGTAGAAACCGCGGTATTGATTTGAATGATACCGGAAACCACCGCATGTGTTTCATTTCTCTTCATTTGTTGCGGTAGTTTCAATGGCTTCTCCGCTTCCAAATACTGAAAGCTCATCTTTTGATAGAAAGAGAAGCTAAAAATTCAAGGGCTAAAGAGAAAAATTTTTAAATAATCGATGAGAATTTGCCAAACGTTCTTGATTATAGAGCAATTTCTTGATTATGTTTGAAGAGAAAAGCAAAAAAGAAAAAAAGAACTCTAAGAGAGATGATTATGTTGCGTAGAAGACACGTGGGGGCGAGGGTAAGAAGTAAACGAAAGACATTTATCTGAGAATTAAAATATTAGATTATTGTATGTACCTTGCAGATTTTAAACAAATAATATAAAGTCAACAAAATTTTAACTCCTTAAATCATGATGATTAGTTATGATGAATATACGTGAAAAGAAAATTACATGATTTAAGGAGTTCAAAATTTTTAAATTTTTAGTGATGATTACATCTTTTACGAAACGCATAATAATTAGAGATTTTGATTATTTCTGTTTTTTATTAAACCTTTTTACGATTAAATCACATCCTAACTATTCTTACTAATAAAACTGATAACTAAATCTGTATGAGAGATTATAAGAAAATATATAGGGAAAATTGATTTAAAAGGACATTTTTTCTTCAATTTGTTCCATTATGCTTTTTTTTTGAAGTTTGGTAGAGTAGGTTTTAAAATACAGAAAAACTCAATTATACCCTTAATAACTTAATTAAACCCTTAATTGTAGAAAAAACCAAAAAATTTTTTTTCTGTATTTCTTCCTTTTAAATACTTCCTAAATTTAATAAAAAAAATACTTCTTATTTTTAATCCATTTCCTCATTTTTTTTTACAAAATCTCGACATTACTCGCCTACCAAAAATAAAAAATCTCGATATTACTCTCTCTTTTTCATGAGATATCGACACCCTTTTGTAATCCACCGGCGAGGATCGACGACTCCGGTAGCTTCTCCTGCCGGCGACTACTCCGGTAGCTTTTCTCTCTCTCTCTCTCTCTCTCTCTCTTTCTCTCTCTCTCTCTCTTTCTCTCGACACAATTGAGTTTTTTCCCCAAATCTATTTCAAAAATTTTCCCCAAATCTATTTTCAATCGATTTCTCTCTCTCTTGTTTGGATTGTTGTGGTTGTGTTTTTTTCCCCCAAATTTGATAATGTATCGGCAACACATGTTTTGCTTTTGGGTGATGTCAATATAGTTTCTATATGTGATTGATTGTTGTGGGACAATTTTTTTCCCCAAATTTGATAATGTATCGATTGAAATTTGTGTTTTTTCTTCCCCAAATTTGATAATGTATCGGCCTCCAAGTTTTGCTTTTGGCTGATGTCAATATAATTTCTATATGTTAAGACTTCATTGATTGTAAACTTAAAAATAGTTTACAGTTAGTATAGCTAATCGATCATGTTCATCATGTGTTAGGATAGGGATTTGGATTCATACTAATGAATTTCATTTTTCTTAATTTTTTTTTTGTGTAGCTATGGAAACAGAATTTCCTAAACGCCTATTTAGAGATGGATTTGAGCCACAAGTGAAGAAGATTAACAATTCCTGTCGAATTTCTATCTTGGGCAAAGTCAAACAAGCATTACCTAAAGAGTATGAGAAGGTGAAGAATGATCCAGTCTTTTCACATGTCTTTGCAATCTACGAGAATGGTATAGGGTATTCAGGGCGTTTGATACACAGCATGATGTCTAGGCAATTGGTTACAAAGAAAAAAAGAGAGATATGGTTTGTGTTTGGAGGGAAGCCACTCAGATTTTCAATGCAAGAGTTTCATGCTGTGACTGGGCTCAAATGCACTGCCGATTCTAGTTGTGATTTAGAGAATTGGAAAGATGATGGTGGGTTTTGGAGCAAATTGATGAAGAGAAAAGGTCCGACTATTAGCATTAAGAGCTTGGTTGATGTGCACTTACCTGTAATTCACAAATGGAATGAGGTAGATAGGATCCGATTGGTGTATCTTCTTGTGATAGCTGGGTTGGTTATGGCTAAGGATGAGAAAAAGTATATTCCACTCAAATACATCCAGATGGTAATGGATCTTGATAAGGTGAGGACTTATCCTTGGGGTCTTAAAGCTTTTAAAAGTCTTGCTAAGTCTATCATAGAAAAAAGAGAAGATTTGAAGAAGATCAATAGCTATGCATTAGATGGTTTCTCATATGCATTTCAAATATGGGTGATGGAGGCAATTCCAGACATTGGAAAGTTGTTGTTAGAAAAGATTATCACATAATTTAGAGAAGCTCCGCGATGTTCTAACTGGAAAGGCGCATCCAAAGTATCATATGATGATATCATCCAACTAGAAAGTACATTTGGACCAAAGGTATTTTCTTTGCCAATCCAACTCTTATCACATGTTTTTTTTGTTAATAGTTGATGTCATTGTTTAATCTTAAGTTCTAACAGTTTTTTTTTTAATTATTTTAGGATATTGTTTATCCATACATATCTATTACAGGCGATTATGACATTGTTGACTCCATGGAGTTTTTATAGCGTGACGAAACTAGCGATGGTGAAGTCGATGCATTGAAAGCTAAGATCAGTTCTGGAAATGATTTTGGAGACCATATTTGGGGAACTGTACAAGTTGATGATGTGGACGATGAACATAATCAAGTAAAAGATGATGTTGGCAGTGAGGTGTGCGAAGAAAATCAAGGGTCTAGTGCAACAAAGAGTGGTGAGAGTATGCAAGTTGCTAATGACGAAGAGTCAGGTTGCAAGAGAAAGAGAGGAGGAAAAAGAAACTGCTCTATGAGCGAGCAGCAACAACACATCGAGCTGCAGCAGATGAACAAATGAAGTCTTTTATTAATGTGTTTGAGACTTGTTTCAAGAGTTTTGAGAAGAAGGTTGACAGTCGATTGGAAAAAATAGAAAAGGATATCTCACTGTTGAAGGATGCTATAACTTCAGCTGGAATTACAATAAGCACTTAAGCCACGGTTGAGCAACCATCCATTCCAGCAGAAAAGAAGGGTAAATCTGTGGTACGTAAGACTTAAATCTCTATGTTATGTTGTGTTTTTTTTAAGACTCTAAAAGAATATGTAATCGGATATGTATGTACGTGGGTGTAATAATTTGTGTTAATATTTTTGTTAAACTTTTTGTATTGACAGGATGAATCGTTTTTAATTGATGATATTTTCACTCATCATAGTGAAATAGATCTAAATTTGGATTCCCAAGAATTTTTACAAAAAACAGTAGGACACCTATCTCAAAAGACAGATGTACTTGGGTTTGATCCTACACATAATGTATTGTGCAAAGATGACATCAGAAATCGGAGTCCTCGAAACGAGGGTGAACATGATGAGGATTCTGTTTTGGTGTTTGTTTCTGATGATCGATTCAATGCTTTTGCAGCGTGGAGTAGAACACTGGGGTAAGTTGTTCAATTGTATTTTTCCTATTATTTTTTTCAATGAGGCTTATGCACAATGTTTTCTTTTTGCAGAATGCTTAAGTTGGGTCCGAGTGTAATGAATGATGAATTACTAAGTCGAGTCATGACAAGCTACGTTTGGCTTCGGAATCACGTACGTTTCATGTTATTTTTGTCAATTATTTTTGTCAATATATTTTTTATTGTCAACGTTTGATTTTTGTCCATTATATTTTTTTCCAGGAAATAGATGCTATGATATATATATTTCGGGAGAATACATCTTTAGGCCGACTGAAGTCAAATCGTGTTGGCTTCATGAATTGTCTGTTTAGCATGCAAATCAAAAACGAATATTTGAAGTTTATCAAAGATAAAAAAAAAAGGCCACAAATGGGATTCTATGATCTTGGGTTATGCCAACGGTGACTTGCCTTCTCATGGAAAGACGGGGAAGAAATGGGCATTAGACTTCGACAGAGTTTACACTCCTGTGTTCGTCAATGATAATCACTGGATATCTCTGTGCATTAATTTTGGCCTAAGAACAGTTGAAGTATTTGATTGTTCTGGTCGCACCCACAGAAGTCATGTAGATCCTTTTGCAATCCTCATCCCTCGACTTGTGAAGGAAGTTCAGACCAAAACCTATGGTAAATATCTTCATGTGACTCCATATTCTATCATTTTTGCTTCAGTGCCACCAAATCTTAATAAGTCATGCTCTGACTGCGAAGTGTATGCACTTAAATACATAGAGTGTCATATGCTTAACCTAGATATGAGTTTGATAAACGATGACAACATTAAAGAAGCTCGTACGAAGATTGCAGTTGATTTGTGGGAAGCAGCATCTGATCCTGTGTTCATTGAGCGAATGGGAAAGTATGAGCCTCCATCTATATTGCCTCATATTGTAGACCTTAGTTAAATTTAAGATTTTGCTAGGATTATTATTGCGACTGTAGTATGTCACTCACGTCATGTTTTTTATTGCTGAAAATTTTATTTAGCTTTTGTTTTTAAGCTTTACCTGTTACATAAATCCAACGAAGCACACACATCAATATTTCAAACACGTCCAAAACAAAAGATTGTTTAATATGTCACTACCATTTAATTGTTCTCTATGATTAAGACAAATACAACGTTCAAAACAAAATCTTGTTTACCATCAGAAATTCAAAATAACGTCCAAAACAAAACATCAATTATTTTGAAACATAAGAAGTTCAAAATAAAAAAACATAAGAAAGCCAATAACATGTATTTGAAACATATAAAATTCAAAATAAAAAAACATAAGATATCCAATAATGTGAACTCCAAATAGTGACGAAGAAGACTACATCATAAATCCTCAAAGATTAGCCTCCATTTTACTAGCAAGACCAGCCTGCGAAGATGAAAAAAAATAATGAATGTTAAATTAAAGAAACTAAAACATGTATTTGAAATGATGTGTAAAAGTTGCTGAACAAACCTATTATTAGATCGTGTTTTCACATGTCGATCTATTGTGGCCTTCTTTACCACAACGGCCACACTTACGCCTCTTCGCTCCTTGTGACAATCTTATCTTGTCTTCCACTGATTCGTATCTTCTTTTTCTTCTTCTACCAGCTCCTCTTCTTGTCTCAGGTGGTATAATTTTTACATCACCAACAGTTTCGGGAACACACCATTCATCTTCAGGAACACCTATAGGATTAATGGTTTCCTCGTACAATGATCTCCATGCAGCAGTAGTGAACACATCATCAGCGTATGGGTACAGACTTTTTCCAATACTAAAACATGCTTTTATGGCATGTCTACAAGGAAGTTTTCCTATGTCGAACTTTCCACATGAACAAGTCCTCTTCTCCAAATCAACAATAAAATCTACTCCTCTACCTTTAATCTGTAATATGAATTGAGAAATAGGATAAACTTTAAACTTTTCATCCTTCTCTATTCTTCTAGAAATCTTCTTCTCCACCTCAATGGTTAAAGGGTCGTTCTGCTGCTCACTTAATGCCCTACGCTCATAAAACCAGCGGGTTAACATTTCTCTAATGCTATCTAACCAGGATTCGCCTCCTTTAGCATGTGCAAGTAGTTAGATATCTTAGCAAAACTTTTCTCTGGGATTCCTCTTACTTCGTTAACTGCATACTCATGAGATTCCCAAGCTTGGGAATAAGTTAGCTCACATCCATTCTCCGTAAGCATAATATTAATGATGTCATTGGGTTTAGGTCCCTCCTTGACACCTTCATAATTATGTTTGATGAGATTCCCGATTGTTCTTGCTGAAGGTGTTCTACCAAATTTCGTTTTCCTTGAAGGAGCACAAGTATGGCTACCCACATACTTGTTGATTTTCCAATACGTAGACCCTTCTAAGCACTCAGCACGAACACACCATTTGTAAACATTATCAATACAGCGTATACACCATAATCTTGTACCAGATTTAGTAACTCTGTAATCGAAGTTATACTTCATGGCAAAAATTTCTAAACTTGCCTGTAAAGCTTCCTTGCTTTTGAAATATTGCCCCTTCTTTACCATAGAATCAACCATCATAGATCTAGCACCAACTTCAGCGTCCTTAGAAGTTATGAAGTTACAATCATTCGGTTTTGCTTTGCTCACAATTTTTTGCTATTTTTCACGGTGGAGACTGTCAACGCCTCCCTCACCTGAATCACTTGGTTCCTTATTCAAATTAATATTACTTCTATCATTCATTGTGGTTTTAAACGTCACACACAACCGTATGTTATTCTTCATTCTCCAATAAGCAACAAAATTTTTCACTTGGCGATCATTCATCATAACAACCGGAGGAGAATCAACACTGAGATCAAAGGGTAAATAACTAAATTCCACATCAACCATATTTTGTTGTATTTCATAGTCTTCCAAAACCATCATCTTTAGCTCTTCAAGAGTTGAATTGGCTTGAAAAGTAAGAAGTCTCCCACGTTTTTCTTCATCAACAATAAATCTCCATTCACTTTGCCCGATACATCTCCATATACCACATGTTACATAGATTTGCAACATTTTGCAAAATCAACTCTTGAATGAAAGAACACAAAATTTAGGTTTACAAGCGTGAAGAATGAAAAAAACTCTCTTAAACCTAAGGTAATCGATTAATAATGTTTTCTAAACTCTCTCAGAACACGTTTTCTAAACTTGTTAGAACGTAATCTTAAGAATATATATGATTTCCATAATTTCGGGATTACGTAAATATTTTGTTTCCTTAAATTTAGGATTCAGTTACCTTGTTTAACATAAGTCTAGACTTTGTAGACTATATTTTCTAAGTTATGAAGAACATAGAATAAGATGTAAAATATATCTTCTAATT
This sequence comes from Camelina sativa, assembly GCF_000633955.1. Classification (NCBI taxonomy): domain Eukaryota; kingdom Viridiplantae; phylum Streptophyta; class Magnoliopsida; order Brassicales; family Brassicaceae; genus Camelina; species Camelina sativa. The sequence goes on along the minus strand of NC_025697.1, from coordinate 20,327,081 downwards.
TCCGCAGGGCACATGAAAAATGTAGATTTCATATTCTGACTTCTGTAGAATATGTATAAAGTGAAGAAAACAAATTCTAATATTTTAGAATATAGAGTTATGTGTAGAACATATATTCTAGTTTTTGTAGAACACATATAAATTCTGACTTCTACAAGTTTTAGAAAGATAAATCTATTCTAAAGATTACAGACCAAGTACAATGCTTAGAATTAGTATACGACCATATTTAGAACATGTATAGCACGTAGAATTCATAATCTAATATCTTTAGAATATATCAAATTAGTAGAATATGTATTCTAAATATTGCAGAAATATTTTTTGTCAATGTTAAAACACATTTTTTCATCAAAAACACCTTTTGGCAATCTCTTCCTTATATTATTTATTTGTTTTTAGGGAAATAAATTTTTAAAATTGCTTAAAAGTTAGTTTCAATTTTTTTTAAGGGTAGTTTAGGCATACTCAATAATGTACCGTAGAAGGCATAATGGAACAAATTGAAGAAAAAATGTCCTTTTAAATCAATTTCCCCAAAATATATTTTAAAAATTTGTGCTATATCTAAATATATAATTAACTTGTCCTAATATATATGAAGAAAGGGTTTAAAGAAAGGAGAGACCATAATTAACACATAATAAAAAAAAATTAATGTAATAATTTTATACCTTTTTAAAAAACATCAATTCTAAATATTAAACATATTTTATAGAGAATATCGTACTGCTAATGGTAGTGTGTGTTCTATCCAACAAATTTTTAAAAATATAAGCGATAAATATATTCTTTTCACAAATAATTTTTCTAATTAAATCGATTTCGCCATCACTGCTTATAACAATTATTGGAGTAATTAATCAAATATCTCTATAGAGATATCTATAACTTTGCAACGGGTCACAACATGTAAAATAATTTGCACAACAATATATTATTTTGTTATTACATATTTAAAATTTGTTCGGTAATATAATATACTTTGGTCAAAATAGACATTGTGAGAGTGTAATTTTTAAGATTGAAATCATTATAACCTTTTTAATGTTTTTTACTACTTCTACGTAATCAAATTGAATTACATATCGATAAATATTACTCCACATCTTTACTCAATATTTTTATTATTTTTTATTTTTACCAAACTCATGAAGATATTAAAATTTCAAATATATCTATATTCTTCTTTATTCTATCAATACTCATTATAGTACCATTTAGTCTATTGTTTTTTTATATATATTTTATCTTATCCAAACTTATTACAAAAATATGAGACTATGTGCGATCAATCAAATTGTAATAAAATGAAAATGAATAGTATATCCAATCGTTATGGATCATAATATCCGCAAATATTTCTTCTGCTGTAAAAAAAATTTCAGTTTTATTTATTTATTATGTAAACTCATTATATTACCATTTAATGTAGTCACCTTTTTTTTTCTTATAATACTATTTTATCCAAATTCATTACACAAATATATGATTTTATCATAATCAACCGTACTATAGTAAAATAAAAATGTAACATATTTCAATCCATTACGAATTATATATATCCGTAAATATTTCTCCGCACTGTAGCGCGGATCCGATCCTAGTTCTACTTAAAACAAAATTCAGTTATCCATCACCGTTTATGTTAACCAAGTCAAGTTGATTTAGGACAATATAGAATGTTTAGTAAAAAGGAAATTTTTTTTAAAATATATATATATATATATATATATATATAAATAATGTTATATAGTGGTACAGAATATATATATATATATATATATATACCAAATGCGTGAAATATATATATATACCAAATGCGTGAAACGACCCACAAATATGGCGGTTGTAAAAAATTGCGGGGTAGTCAATAACTTCCCAAACATATAGCAAAAATTATAAGAAAAANAAAAGAAAAAAAATCGGTGTGTTGTGAGAAAAAATAACTTTTGGAAATCTGTTTTTAAACGGTGACTTTTTTTAGTATCTAATAGAATTAGGGGTGTCAAAATGGTTAACACATTTAAAATTAAAAGTTAAAAGTTAAATGGATTTATGAGCTGACTCAACTTATTTAACGATTAGGTTGGATCAATCCATGAATTCATTTAGTTAAATGAGTTAGATGAATAAATGGATTAATTTACTATAATATAAATTAATTAATATATAATATAAAATAATAATAATTAATCTTTATCCTTTTTTTCACTATCATTATTATCACCATCACATAACTTTTAGTGGAAAATTATAGAAAAAAAATAGATTTTACATTTTTGGCGGTAAAATCAGATTTTGCATTTTTGGCTCTCTATTATAGAACCATGTTGAAAAAAAAGTTAAAAACAAAAAAACTACTAAACACAAATAAACAAAACTATAGATGTTACAAATTTACTATTAAAAAATCACGACCAAACGATGGTAAAAATAATGAATAGACTTGTATCTGATCATTAAGTAATTTGTAATGGACTCAAATATAGATTAATGGACTGATCCGACGACAGATTATAAATCAAATCTCAAAGCATGCATACTCTTTTGTTTTATATGGCAGAATGCAATCAAATCACATCAAAGCCAAATCGATCACCAGACCAGGTTGCATCCAAAAAAAAAATTTCACATTATTCATCTTTAGAGTAGTATTTGAATATTTAGTATTTACACGATAGAAATAGGTTATATTTTTTTATTTTAAGTTAGAATTTGACTTGTTGTTCCCAAAAAAAAAAAGGTTAGAATTTGACTATTACACGATCAAAAATAGGTTAGATTTAAATTGAGATCAAGACTTTGTAATGTATTTAGACAATTTACCAAATGATCTTTTTATTTTTCAACTGTGCACTCGAATCTAAAACTTCTTTTTGCGATGTGTTTAAAAAAAAAATCTAATAAATTAATAAATCTAAGACTGATCTCTCGAAGAAATGCAGTCAATGGATAGATTATTTCACCAGATATTCAAAGGAGTAAACAAAAAAGACCTATATCCATGTGACAACACAATAAATAAAAGGCAATTTGTATCTGGAGAAAATCGATATAAGCCAGCAATTCATATATGATCAATAAAACGATTCTTCCACCATGTGGATTAACTAATACTCCCTCTGTTTAACAAAGAGTATCATTTTTTTGAAAAAAAATTATTTGATATAGAATGTCATTTTACATTTCTAATAACTGTTTTAATGCTAAATTTTTTTACTCCTAAACCCAAACCTATTTTCATTAAAGTTAGATCATTAATCACTTATTAAATAGAGACAAACATATATACCCACTATTTTCCTCAGTTTTCATTTTTTTATATATTACTTCTCATTTTTAAATTATTATTTTGAAACACTTGCGAATTTATGATCATTAATATTTGATTTCAATCCATTCTCTCTCTTAAATGCTCAAACATTCTATAAAGTTTAGTTTTCTAAAAACAACCTATTACCATAAAAGCACATCCTCTTTTTCATATTATTGTGAAAACTAAAACATTTACTTTCTATTCTATCTTCGATTCAATCTCCAACGAACAGCAAAACACTTGTAACAATAGTATCGTCGTTCGGATCATCCGTTTTTGTTAAGTTCCTAACTTTAGAAGAAATATTATCTTACTAAGGCTGGAATATAAAATATTTTTACTTTGTTCATCTTTTGATGATTTATGCAATCATTTTAAAATACTTATAAAATAAAATAAATAATTTCATGTGTATTTGACTTTAAAAGAATTTTATTATATAATTATCTTGAGAGTCAGATTCTTAGAGTAAGAGTTGAAAGAAACTTTACTATATTATATAATCTAATAATAAAGTAAAGTTTTCTTTTCGAAAGCTCCAAAAGATTTTCATTTGTTTCTTTTGATTTTTTGTGTAACAAAATTTATTCAATTGAATTTACATAATACAATTTTTGCTTAACATATAATTTGATGATTAAATAGTTTAAGGATATAAGATTATAATATTTGGGTTGTATAGGATAATGTCGAGTAATAATTGGCTGTTTTATTTCCACACTTTAATATAAATAATTCACATGATCTTGATATTACATTATTTTATCGCATTTACAATCCATTTAAAATAAACTAAAGTATATTTTAATATATAATTTCTAAATAACTAAATGAGAATTGAATATATATATTTTTTTGATAAAGAGATAACTAGAGAGAAGTGAATATATATTTAAATGCATGATTTGATTAGCTAAGATGCCCGTTCATAGATCTATATTTATAATATATAACTCTTGAATATATATTTAAAATAATAGACAATTTAGTTATTAATTCACAATAATGTATTTTTATAAACCTGACATATTTTTATTAACTTTTCTATTCCATCTCATCAATCCCATATATTGTACTAACTCTCATTTTTGTAACTTTCATAAAATTTATAGTAATGCAATGAATGATTAATAATAGTATTTACAAATATTACATATATAAGAAAAGATATGAAAATGTAATGATTGCATATCTATAACTCTCACATAGTTTGGTGAATATTTCAGTTTGGTGAAAATGAAAATGTTTGGTGAATATTTCAGTTTTACCCCTACTGGTTTAAAGTTTTAACCAATGAAATATTTATAAAATATATTAATAAAAAGTAAAACAGACAATTTAATAGTTTTTTAAAAAAATTGTGTGATAAAACCTTAAACGACAAGTAAATAACCGGCGAAAGTATAAATTATATTTACCTAATTGATATAAAGATGAGTGTATCTGTTTATCTAATTAAATAAGAGAAATTCCTTTAAATACCACTAAAAATGTTTTTTTTCCAAAAATAACACATTTTAGTTTTTTTTTCCAAAATTACCATAAAAGTTTTTTTTCTAAAATTACCACAAACACAAAAAAATTGATTTTTAAGGATGTAGATTTTTTTTTTTTTAGGTTTGGGTTGACACATTGAGTTTTAGGGTATAGTTTTTAGGGGTAGGGTTTAGTATTTAGAATTAGGAATTAATTTTTAGTATTAGAACTTTAATTCAATTATGTGGTATTTTTGGAAAATTTTACATTTTAGTGGTATTTTTGGAAAAAAAAACTAAATTGTGGTAGTTTTGGAATAAAAACCTATTTTAGTGGTATTTATGACAATTACCCATTAAATAATAAATTTTCTATATGATCTTAACTACAATTTCTTTTATAAATAGAAAAATACACATTTTATTAACCCTCATATCTTAAATCTTATATAATATTTTTATTTTATTAATATTATTTTAACTAACGATCTCCAAAATTATAAAAAAAATATCTAAAAACAATATAAACTGAATCTGTGCGTAGCACGGAGTGACTACTAGTTTCTCATATCTTATTGTTCAAAAATTTGTAAAATTCGTATAAGTTATTATGAAATAATATATAATTAAAAAATATATAAATTCATTTTTGTTCGTGTAGTTTGACTTAAAATAGAGTAATAGACCATTGTTGGTGTAGCTATAAACTTTGCTCATTTACGCGTGATCTACCACGTTTTATGGTTAGCAAACAATCGTAATGTTGTTGGACGAATATCAGGTTTGACATATATCTATCTATCTACCCAGTTAATACAATTATCTGATATGTAGTCAACGATCTTGTTATATGATTCTAACTAACGACACCCTTATGTTAGTATTTTGCATTAGAAAAACTGAATCCGCAACAAACTACGATACTTGAATGAACAAATGTGAGACAAGAAAAAAAAGTCTTAAGACTAAATTTATCATTAAAAATCAATGTTCCCTTTTCCTTAGACAAATATCAATGTCTCCGATTTTGTCCCAAGACTCGATCCACGGATCTTAAAGCAACATAAACATAAACAAGTAGAAGAGAAGAGATAACCCAAAACCCAGAACTCTCTCACTAGAACTCTGTTTCAATCTATATCTCTCTCTCTAGACTCTCTCGAAGAAGAAGATGAATCTTCTAACCTCCTCGTCTTGTGTTCTCTTCCTCCACAAAAGAAGCTTCGAGTCTCTTCTCTTTAATATGAAACGACATCATACTTGCCTCTTATAACGTGTACTCACGTGTTTCTTTATTTCCTAAGAGATTATGAGATCCTCTGTTTCCAACAGCAGCTTCTCCTAGTGCTTCTTTCAAGTTGCGTAAAATGAGTCTCAAGCTTGAATCATACTTTAACAGATTCGTATTCAACAAACCAGTGGGACAAGGCATAGTACATTCCAGCTCGATGAGAAATGTACTAAAACATGCCATATGATTGGACGATTCAATCTCTAAAACTCATTCTATACAATTCATTCATACCCGTGACCAAAAAACAACCAACAATGTCAGGCCCATGGGCTGATAAAATTCGATCTTTTTCTTTGGTGATATTTTGATGGACACTATAAATCGCTAAATTGTAAAGCATCCATGAATGAAAATTTTGAAATCAACATGTGAAATACCAAAAAAAAAAAAAAACAACAACAAAAACTAACCAAGAATGAATCAGATAACACGATCCCGTCTACATACATGATCTAACCAAACCCAAATCACGTTACAATGACTGTTTTTGTTTGTAACAATCAAAACGGGCACTGCAGATGACGGTGATGCAAAATTTGGGTAACATGTTTAAGGTAGACCAATTTGTACATTTTTTTTTGTTTAATCGGTTTGGTTAAAAATTAAAATTCTAGTATAAATTTTAATTGAAAACAAACCAAAGCCATTTTGGTTCGGTTAATTTTTGGTTTGATTGTGTCTTATGTAGTTATGTTCATGTCTTCTATTATAAAATCGGTTTGATTTGTGTTCAACTCGATTATAATGTCTATCCTTAACCGGCAACTAATTTTCAGCGGGCCACCTGACTAATGTCTTTCATCAACCAAATGTGTTTGTGTTGCTATGATACATGGATAACAATAACATTACAGCACCACACCAACGAAAGCGATATCAAAGAACATTACATTAATAATCTTGTTACAAAAAGTTAACATTCGATCTTTTAATTACATTGTTTTCTTGTGTCGTGTGTCGTATTCAAATACTATACTATATACAAATATATTTGAAATAAGATTATTAGGGTAAAACCCACCAATAATAAAATCATTAATGAGTTTGGTAGGCAGTTGGCACCGTCGTCGTCTTTCTTCTAGTATATAATATATACTATAAGTTGGTTTAGCGTATGAATATGATTTAAAATTATAGAGAAGAAGAAAACACATTTATAAAAAAACATGGACTCAATTATACTATATTTTAGCTAAATTAATAGTTTAATACCACGAATTTTCAACACCTAGAGATTGTTTAACTTAACATGTTTGAATGGAATTACAAGAAGTAATCATGGACATGCATGGTTCAAAAGCTAAATTGTATAATTACTTAGAGTGCGTGACTACGTTAATGACGCAATTCTAGACATTGTTTATTCTTCTGAAATGATAATTATTTTATTTATATAGTACACAAACGTATTTGTCTCGATGAAAGAAAATAAAATTTTGATGTAATGGACACGAGAAACTGAGTTGACAGTTTCAATGGAATTTAGGGAAACTCGAAAGAAGATTCGTAGTCAGTCAGATCTGAGACTTATGTCTTCGTGACTCATCATCAATAAATTATAGTACTGCTTCTGTGATGCACGTGACAAAGATTCAACGGTTTACAAGAAACAAAAAGTTATTTGAACAAAATTGTGGGTTTTTATTATTTCAATAGGTGAAAAGATCTAAAAAAAATTAATTATTAGAAGAAATAATTCAGCAATTGCTTGTACCTTTTTTTGTCATATGATATAATGTTATTGATAATACTTGAAAGAATATACTTTGAAATACATCTTAAACTGACGAAAAATAGAGATATTTTTAAAATTTAAAGCTTAAAAAAGGGAGGCTAAGCCAGCGGACAAACAAAAAGTCCCTCGAAACAACTAAAATTACATGATAGAGAAGTTATAAGCTAGAAATGAAAGAGTACGAACCCAACACTAAGAACAGAGACAAACTAACAATATGATCAAAGATAAACACTATGTTTAAACAAACAAATCGAACTTATTTTCTGCAAATAAGTTGAAATATGATAAAAAAAAATTAAAGCTGAAAATGAAAATAACATATACTCTCTTCGTTTCAAAATATAAGATGTTTTAAAAAAGTTTTTTGTTTCAAAATATAGGATATTTTCAAGTTTCTATGCAATTTTTAGATTAATTTAGTATTTTATATTATACAGTATTGATTCTGATTGGTTAAATTTGTTAAAAATAAAGATTTTTTAATCTGCGTGTTTTAGTTAAAACATTCTATATTTTGAAATTGAGGGAGTATTTATCTCATCGACGACCAAAATATATGATTCGCAATTAAAAATTGCTTGTGATTCTTAACACCTTCTCAACTAACACCGTTTTCTGACCGTTAACTTTAATGTCAATTCTCAACTAGAAAAAACTTGTGATTTAACTAATATTACATTTTAGCCATCCATGATCCACGTGACTTGTACTTTTCTCCCCCTATATACACACAAGACCCCCGCGGCCCAAAAGCCCACGTGATCACCTTCCACAATCTCCTCAATTTTTTAATCCAATTCATATTTTTTTAAAGATATATAATATTTTAATAAAATAAAAAGACTTACAAGCTACAATAGTGAAATAAAGTAAATAAATAAATATTATTAGTAGCGAAGGTAGTAAAGTGAGAAAGACAGACAAAAAAAAGCAACTTCCTTTGTTGCCTTTTTTAGTAAGAAGGGCCCATGTAAGGCCCAACAAACACGTGGACGCGTCAACATTAAACTCCAACACGTGTCGTCTGCGAAGCTTTTAGTGCCTTTTGACTCATTGCCACATGTAAGTTAACGGACTAGCTTAGTAGCTTGTTAAACAAAATAACAACCACCATTAATTAACGCTTCTCACATTTTTTATTTTTAAGGAACTAAACCTAATTTTAACAAAATATTTTTTTAAGTAGTAAAAGTTTTGGCCGTTGAATATGGTAAATCTGACGGCTGCTGATTCGTGGTCTTCTCCGTTTTATTTTATCTTCTTCCTCTTTGTTGTTGTCGTATTGTGTGATCGGCCAAGATTGATTAAGAAAGAAGTTTTGAAAAATAAAGGTGGTGCATTTAATAAATGGATTCTTGAGATCTTTATGTGATCCAAATTGAGAAAGAAATTTCATTACGTGAATTAACTTAAAACGCACACAGGTTTTTTAATAAAGTTAAAGTTCAAACATT
>NC_025697.1:20307379-20316812 GCF_000633955.1 Camelina sativa | reverse complement strand
TTTGTTGTTGTCGTATTGTGTGATCGGCCAAGATTGATTAAGAAAGAAGTTTTGAAAAATAAAGGTGGTGCATTTAATAAATGGATTCTTGAGATCTTTATGTGATCCAAATTGAGAAAGAAATTTCATTACGTGAATTAACTTAAAACGCACACAGGTTTTTTAATAAAGTTAAAGTTCAAACATTGATTACAACAGGATCCACGCCCTACCAATAATAATAACTCAATAGTATCATATTTTCTTATACTGCTCAGATGAACATGGTATGCTACAAAAAAAATTTATAAAATTTTGTGAGAATTTATTTCGAATTTTTTTAGTTACAAATATTTGTTTTTAAGTTACATACATGTCATCGTACAAAAAATAGCATGAATGAATCACTGAAAAACAACTGTTCCGATGTCTGTTTTGATGAACACATTGCTTAGTAAAATAACAGAATAATTCAAATTATAATGGGTAATATGATCATCACCGTTGTTTTTTTATCAATTCTAAAAACATTATTTGTAACCTTCACAAATAAATGGGGAAAAATAAATCATGAAACGCTATCATAAATGTAAATATTACAACATATAGATGACCATAAAGATTTGTTTTCTTAATGAATAAACAAATTGTCATTATTTGCATTATATGAAGGTCGTCGATTCTAAGTTTCTAACCAACAACCGGACGAAAAATCGTTTTCATGAAATAAAATAATAACGAATATATGACTAATCAGTGACAAACTCATCACTTGTTTACTTTATTAAAAATCATGAACGTGAAACTGCCTATTGGTCTTCCAATAAAAATATGAGTGGCACATTTGGTAGATAAACTCAACATGGATGGCTTTTTACATAAAGAAAAACAAATTTGCCTTAACCCAAAAGCCAAAGCCAAAGCCAAAGCCAAAGCCAAAGAGAAGAAGAAGAGTCTATAAATACGAAAAACCCTCCCCGCATTATTCTTCTCCCCTCCCCTTTATTCTCTTCCTCCCTACATTCTCGACTCTCTCTTTATTAGGGTTTAATTTTCAATTTTAATCCCCAAAATCTCATTTCTCCACAATTTTTTTTTTTTTTTTTTTTTTTTTTTTTTTTTTTTTTTTTTTTTTTTTTTTNATAAAAAAAATCTTCATCCTTGTGAAGATTTTTTCTTTCTCTCTCTCCTTCCTTTGAAGCTCATTTGAATCAGGTTCGAATTATTTTTTCTTTTTTTTTGGTTTTAGGATTGAATTAATTAATTTTCAACGTTTCTTGCTTAATCATTTTGAGATTTTTTTTGGATCTTGCTCAGTTTTGTTTTTCTATTTTTTATTTTCTCGCACTCTGCAGTTTTTTTAGATCTGTTTCTGTTTCCTCGTACATTACAATATTGGTTACTGCCAAAAAAAAAAAAACACAGTTTAAAACAGATTCGTCGTACTTGGAAATAAAACACACGCAAATCTGTCCGTACACCTAAAACTCTGCGCCTCAAAAAAAATTCGTAAAGTTTTAAAATAATAAATTAACACCTATATAATTAAGAAACAGATGCACCATCTTATATTTTCTTCTTAATCTGTAGTAGACGAGTTTTATAGTTTAGCTTCGAAGAAAATATAAAAAATCCAAGTGTTCTATCAGTATTGGAGACTGATTTGACGTTAAATGTTTTGTACTTTATTATTTTAGATGTATATATATACGTGTGATTTGTCAAATTCTCTCGAGTTATGTTTTACAATTACAAGTTTGTCGGTGTTCTCTTTTAATATTAGTAGACCTACCCCCATTAATAAAATTTGGGTTAAAAGATGTTGAAATTTCCGGTACTTGTCAAACTCACTTGTCTCACTTTTTTTTCTTTATTAACATGTAGAGAAAACTGATAGTAACATGAAGGTTACGACAAAACAAAACTACAAAAATTTCAACACATAAAACTTACTTTATTGAATTAAAAAAATAATAGTATTCAGTTGTAACAGAAAACATTTATTTTCCACTAATTTTTGTTTGAAATTCTTATAGAAGTTATATATTTACTGATTTCAAAACAAAGCATTAATAAAGGACCAATATATTTTACATTATAAATTACTTTGTTGATATGTTGGAGATTATATAATTTCTAACTGATTATAAAGTACTATGAACAATTGGAGATTATAATGATAAGGTAACGAAGAATCATTATATATGTTACTGAAAAGAGATTCAATATATTTTCCTGAGTCGTGTTTTTTCATTCTTCTTGTTAATCAGTTTTGTTTAATGGAGCTTTCGCCAACAAATAGTGACCAGAAAACAATGAAAGATGGTTTTTTATAGACAAACGAGTTGGATGAAGTTTTAGTTAAGATAAAGAAAGCAAAAAGAATAGTTCTTGCATTGAAGTATTGTTTAAACTTGTGGTTAATGAAGTTAAACTCAAACCACACATCCTCTGTTCTCAAAGATCAAGCTTCACCATCGGTTAACAAATCAAGACTCGGTATATCATCATCTAAATTGACACCTTCTGGTAGATTCATGATGGCTCAACAATTGAAGAAACCTGCGAAGCTCGATGATGTTAGGTCTAATGGTTGGTTAGATGCTATGATTTCATCTTCTCCACCGCGTAAGAAGCTTGTTAAAGATTTCAACGTCGAAGTAGCTCCAGAAAATGACTTTGCTCAACGTGCTTGGATGGTAATTACTTGTAGATGAAGTCTTGTCCATTCCTAATAAGTTTTTTTGATTCTCACCAAAATCTATTGTTTGGAATTGTGTGAACAGGTGAAATATCCTTCTGCGATTAGCTCGTTTGCACATATTGCTTCACAAGCAAAGAAGAAGAAGATTGCTGTATTTTTGGATTATGATGGAACTCTTTCTCCTATAGTTGATGATCCTGATCGTGCCATCATGTCTGATGCAGTAATTTAAAAGACCCTTTTGTTAATTACTTTACTTTGTTCTGTTTTTTTTTTCTTTGTCTACACTATGCTTAAAAGATGAATATTTTGTGGTCTTTCAGATGCGTTCTGCGGTTAAAGATGTCGCGAGTTACTTCCCAACCGCAATAGTTAGCGGTAGAAGCCGTGACAAGGTATAATCCTAAACCGTAAAACCGTCTCTTGTATTCATGGAATCATCCATTGATATATACATTTGTGGTTAATATTACAGGTTTATCATTTGGTAGGATTAACAGAACTCTATTACGCGGGTAGTCATGGAATGGACATAATGACTTCTTCTAATGATCCAAATTGTTTCAAATCTACTGACCAACAGGTTATAAAATGCATGATCCATTGACCGTGTTTTTGCTAAACGATGAAACATATTATAGCACGTTTTGTTGTGTCTATTAGGGAAAGGAAGTGAATCTGTTTCAGCCGGCTAGAGAATTCATACCGGTTATCGACGAGGTTTTTAGAACCCTTGTTGAGAAAATGAAAGATATTAAAGGTGCTAAAGTAGAGAACCACAAGTTTTGTGCATCTGTACATTACCGTAACGTTGACGAAAAGGTAATAAAAACAACATTTTGCTTTAGATTTTGATGAATTTGATACTAAAGATGTTTGTGTTTCTTTTAGGATTGGCCAGTTATTGCTCAACGTGTTCATGACCACTTGAAACAATACCCTCGTTTGCGTCTAACTCATGGGAGGAAGGTATGATTAAAGATACTTATAATTCTCATTTGTTTTCCAATTAACCCTTTACTCATTTTTGGTTATATAGGTTTTAGAGGTTCGTCCTGTGATAGACTGGAACAAAGGAAGAGCGGTCGAGTTTCTATTAGAATCTCTCGGTATACATTGATTGTTATAAATTCACTTTCGTAACTTCATGATCAATGATTGATCGTAATGTGATCAAAATCTTGTGTAGGACTAAGCAACAAAGATGATTTGCTGCCTATCTACATTGGTGATGACACAACAGATGAAGATGCATTCAAGGTATATTATATAGCTGATGTTAATTTCATATATATAGTTAACTTTGCTCACTTCTCCTTCCTCCACATCAGCATCCACCTAATCAATTTTTTTTACATAAAAAATACTTTTTTTTAATATTCATTCATAGCATATTTATTACTTATAATTAATAATAGTATACAATAAATAAACGAATTAACTAAAATTAATTAAATTATAAAATAGTATAAACAATAATATAATTTTTTAGTTAATAATAAAAATAATAACTATCTAAAAATGAATTAAGTAAAATAAATGAAAATTTTAAAATAGTAAAAATAATACTGTCAATTTGTTTTAGTAATAAAGTTATTATTAAAATTATAACCAAAAAATGATTATATTCCAAAATTTAGAATGGGTTAATGAGTTTTAGAATGTAAGTAAGATTTTAATGCATGGTGGAGTAAAAAAAACAAGTTATGTAATTGTATTTATAAAAATCTAAACATGAAAATAAAATTGAAGTGAAACATTAGTTTCTAAGAAACATTAGTTTCTAAGAAACATATACCATAAAGATTTATTATTAAATTTTACTTATAAGAAAGAAAAAATTAATTACTTAACTTAACCTAACTTAAAAAGTTTTGATCTAAAACAAAGACATTGTAAGGGGCATACTTTTTTTGGGAAAATTATGAAAAAATAATCTATCTAAAAAACAAAATCAATGGTCAAGAAATATAGAAAAATTATATATAAGTTGTTACAAAAAGTGGAATGTGATTTGTGTAGCATATCTCATAGGGTATATTATCAACTATAGTAATTCTATAACATGATATAAAACATTTATAACAAATATAACATATATATATATATATATATATATATATATTATCAAATGCTTTTAACCCAAAACATTAGTAAAAACAATAAATTTAAAGTACACTATGTTTCTTTTTTGTGAAGACGAAGCTGGAGTTGCATCACAAAATTAACATCTGCAAATAACATATGAAATTTTAGAAAAATATTTAACTTTGATTAGTGAATAGATATTCATTGTGGGGTTTAAACGTTTCATCATTTAATCATTCTTGACTTAGTAAGAAATTCTATTATGGCAGATGATGCATTTAGAATTCCTAATTGTAGCGACATAACATTAAAACTGTTCATAAAAATTTGTATATTCACATTTAATGTAGAATATCAATATGTTTAAATGGTCTCTATAATTAGGTCAATGATCGACATTGACGTTAGAACTTTTAAAATTATGTTTTCATGGGATACGAATATGGAATGAACTCTTTTAAAGATAAAAGGTCAGAAGATTGTCGGCAAAATTATTGCGACACTAGAAAATAAATATGTTATATATAGATTAGTAAAATAAGTACAACATTTATATAGATTTATCTTTTAATCTTCAAATTATATTTATATTCAATGATTCTTATTGATAAAAATTTTAACTAAAATCCAATGTAAAATCGTAAATAGATATAACAAAGAAAGATTATCTTCAAAAATATATATATATTGTATATCACTGAGTAAAGTAAGTTTAGTATTTATATAGATTTATTCTCAAAATTTGGAATGATTATATTTGAGTTCAACAATTTCTATTGATAAGAAATATTTTAAATCAAAATCTTGCGGGTATAAATTCTAGTTAATTATAGATAATGGTTATTATTTCTTAAATTGTGATTTGTCTAATCCAAAACAACATGATGAATCTTGCAGGTACTGAGAGATGGGAACCGAGGTTTTGGTATCTTAGTATCGTCTATGCCCAAAGAAAGCAATGCGTTTTACTCCCTTAGAGATCCATCCGAGGTAACAATTATTAAATCATTAACAATTTCAAATAGGTTAATGTATAAGTCTTATGTTATCTTGACGTGATGTGTTTTGTCCGTAATATGTTTACTTTTTCTGTATCTATGAGAAATTTGTTTGATTTGTAATAACTTGTTTTGCAGGTGAAGAAGTTTCTAAAGACTTTGGTGAAATGGGCAAAGTTGGAGAAGAACTCTACTGGATTTGATTAATATATTGGGATTCCTGATTGAATGCTTTAATTTACCTCTTTTTTGTTTGTTTAAATTTTCAGCTCTACTAGTTTTAGTCACAACTTCATTTATGATTTTTCATTTATCTCGTGGAAATTAAGTTGTTAAAGTTATATGTAAAGAGAGATGTGAATGTATTGCATAGTAAAGAAAGCAATACAAGGAAATTGATATAAGCTCAACCTACTTATAATTTTACAAATGGAACATGCATGTTTACGATATTAACTGCACGTTACAGTTGCCGTGAGTTTACTTAAGAAAATGTGTTTCCTCCTTAACTCGGTGAAAAAGTCCAAACGACAAAACACAGCCAGATCAGAGACGAAGGCAGTGGTTTAATTATCACCAATAGCTAAACGCAACCGTCATGTAGCCAAGTGATCTGAACGACTAGAGGAAGCGACAACATGGATGACTTGGAGGCTGAGAAGCTTTCTCTAGTTGGTAACTTGAGACACATGTGGAGAGATATGTTAGAGAGAGGATGGCATCGAGTAATCACAAATTTTTGAGAGATCCCAAAACGTATGCTTCCTCTTATATTGATGGGAGAAATGGAAATTATAAACTTTCAAATTTGGGATAATATTGATTAAATTATGGGGAAATTGGAAATAAAGGAGTTTTTTTAAAAACTTTTTCCATCTACAACTTTTTTAAAAAAGTTTGGTCAAATAGATTTTAGAGAAAAATTATAGTTTCTTTTGAAGATTGAAATTAAATTTTTAATTTTTATTAACTGAAATTAGAAGAAAAACAAGCAACCTTAAAAATAATTTTCCTTTTTTTCTTCACATTATAACCAAACAAAAAAAATTCAAAAACAAAATTCAAAAGTTGGGCTTATGGGCTTATTGGATCCATTTGTTCAAATATGAGTTTGGGTTTTGGGAAGGGAAGAAAAAAAATAAAAGTCGAGTGTTAGAGTTGTCTCCGCCGTCGTCGATGGTGAAACTTGACGAGAAATTTGGGTTCGTTGATTCTTCATCTGATTGCTCATCTTAGGGTTCTTGTTCGTTTTGGTCGTCGATTTTTGTGTTTTCTTTTTCTTCTAAATAAATCAAAATATACATTTTAAAATATATTAGAACATATCTAAACAATAAATACATAATCGTAACCATTTATTAATATTATTTTAAAAATATTTACTTTCCTTATTTCATTTATTTTCTTTTTATTTCTATGGCATTCTAAGTTTTTCAGATTCTAAATTCTAAATTATGTATGATATATCTTCTACTTCTTTTAGCATACATGGTAAAACATTGAAAATATATTCTGAATTGATGTTGAATGAACGAAAATGTATAATATATATTCTTAAGTTTGTAGAACAAACAAAATTCAGTATTCTGATGGTTTTAGAAAAAAAAACTCCGTCTAAACTTCGTAGAACATGTACGAACTGTAGAATGAATAATCTAAATGTTTCAGAACTTGAAAAAATCATAGAAAATGTTTTCTAAACATTTTAGATCAAAAATCATCAATATAAAAACTGATTTTTGACACCAAAATATTTTTTTTTCAAATTTTTTTTTTCACAGTTGTTTACTAACATAAGTTTTCTGTTTTTTTTCTTTGGTTTAAACTCTGAAAAACTTCATTATATCTATTAGTAGGGGTATTTTTGTCACAATTGATAATCTTCAAAAAAAACTCTTTTATATCTAATTTTCCCTTATATTATTAATTTCTGGAATTTTTGTTGATTTTTGTTGATTTAACCACTTATGACACATATTGTTAAATATACTGATAATAATATTTCTCGGTTTTAATCGTAAAAATAGTTCTCAATTCTAAATTCCACTGGTGTAAATTTTCCCAAGAGGAATGTTACTTTGAGGAAGCATCTAAGGGTTGATATATATATATATACGTAATTACGTATGCACCAGATTTTAGATTCAATTGTTAGAGAATACTTTAACCAACATAGTATTAGAATACAATCTAAATCATATTCAAAGTAAGTTTGTTATTCTCATGAAACCATGACCCGGCCCAAGGAGTCTCCAAACCAGAACAAAGTTCTGCAATGGACTGGACCCAAACGAATTAGAAAAGGTATGTCTTGACTTTAAATCATTTTTGAGAAAATCATTCCAAACACGACTACCAAAAGATAAACCATGATTCATACTGGACCACGTGTGTCCTCCCAACTTGTCAACTTGATCCAACTATACGTGTCTTATAATATGCATAATCTATATAGTTCTTCTAAACACACTTGGCAAATTATTATCTGGCAGATAATAAAAGATTTAGACAAAGTGAAATATGGTAATGCTCCTTTCTAGGTTAAAACTGTGTTATATATTGCAATGTTCGTGGTAAATATTTTTTTTCCACTGCAAATTACATAACATGTGATCACTGATCAGTAACTTAGTTATGCTTATCGTAAAACTGCAGATACTTCCAAATGATTCTTGGATCGCTGAAAGAATTTGCACAAACAACAAAATGAACTAGCCGTTGTAGTATATTTTATTTATTTATAATTTTAAATAACTAAATTCGTTGGGATGATTAATTCAACTACCACACACAAATCTTAGCTAAAGTTAGCTGTTGGTAATTACTTTACACATGTTCAACTAGTTGGCAGGTTTATTATTAATTTATTACAACTGCTCAATGTTAGAATAGCTCCATGCAAAATGTTTTTTTTTTCTTCTTTATTTCGACCTTTTTTAATTTCATTAATGTAGACAGAAATGTTAAGATGGAACCGGTAATGATTGTGTCTTTTATTTTATATATAGGTTAACGAATTTTCTAGTTCTGTATTTGTTTTCTTTTCACAATTCTGTTTTTTTTTTTGGGTTAGAATTGAAGGATACTTGAATCATTGAAAATTGAAAATACGTTCAAATTAAATTACGTTGCATATATTCGATTACAAGGTTTTAAATGGAACGAACTTATTCGCTTACGAAGGTATACCGACACTCTTTTGCAATATTATAGCTTTGGACGTTTTGGCAATTCACTGTTTTTACAACATGACGTGATGAAAACAAAACGATGTCATCCTCTCTCTAACATATCTAAAATTGGTGTGACTAAGAATTACTCTTAGAAAGTTATTACGCGTTAATACATAACTTAAGAAGATCTTTTCAGAACGATAAGCTTGAAAACAAAACGATGGAGATAAATTTTATCTTGATCATGCAATTAGAAAATGTTGATAAATACAAGGTTTTATACGAAATAAAAAAAATGAATGCAAAAAAATATGTGGATCCTATACAAATGTCATAACTCATATACATGGATGATGGATCAAATTTCATTTTTAAAAAATATATTTTCTTTTGAACAGAACCTGACCTGGGATGTTTTTATATTATCATCCGTCAACAACATGCAATTTTATATACTTCAACATAGAAGAAAATTCAAACTAGCTTTTATT